>NC_053027.1:103058709-103277028 GCF_003073215.2 Triticum urartu
TCATCTATTTTCATATTCATTTCGAGGGTTTTTGTATTCATTTCCGCTTCCGCAAACAAAATATGAAAACAAATGTGATGGCACTCAGTTCCGTTTGTTTTCGCTCTGTTTTCATCCCTAGTTCCAGGAAACACCACATTTTCTTTTACAACCACATCGTCACTATTTGTATTCTAACAGCAAAGCATCTATAAACCCCTGCCCATGCTATATCAGGAAACATACGTAAAAGATAATAGCAGAGATGTGCAGAAATTTGCACAGGGGATCTCAGTTTGTTTCTTAAAACCCCTTGCCCATGCTAGATCAGGAAAAGACTAGTTCGTGTAACAGAATATCGCTTATGCTAGTGTTGCTGGTATTGCCCCAGAAATAATACTTTTAGCTAGTTTATTTATATATGTTAGATAGGATAAAACCATATTTTATATATGCCACCATAACGTGTGTCGTTGCATCGAACTACCTAAGTATTTGCGCTCTTAGTATCTTTGATGATTATTGATCTAAGTATTTAGTTCAGAGTGGGAGTTGTGAATTCTTCTAATCTTGTGTTGATGTTCTGTTTTGGCAGGTGAATGTACTACCCACCCTAGCCAAGACCTGGGAACATGTGCAATGGCAGTATTTTTATACATGAAAGTTCTTTACAGAACAACAAACAGTTCTCAAAGATTTAGTCACAGCATTCGAATACAAACCTTGTGGCATGTTTGTCCTTTTCCATATGGAAACTCAGCATGACTTTGTACACTAGTAGAAAAAGGGCCTGTTGTTCCGGTTTGTAAGGGTCTTTTGTCCCGATTCCTGAACCGGGACTAAAGGGTTTGTACTAATGCCCTGTCCCTTTAATCCCGGTTCAATCCAGAACCGGGACAGATGGGTCTCCACGTGGCCTGTGCGCGGAGCCCAGGCAGGAGGGCCTTTGGTCTCGGTTGGTGGCACCAACCGGGACCAATAGGCATCCACGCGTCAGCATTTCTGTGGCTGGGGTTTTTGTTTTTTTTAAAGGGGGGGGGGTATTGGAGGTTTTGGGGGGTTAATTTAGGTGTTTCATATATTGTGTTAGCTATCTATAATTAATAGAGAGAAGTATCCTCTCTTATGTCCGTGCTTGGTCGACGCTACGTACTATACATACGTATAGAGAGGACTAGACACGCTAGGTAGCTAGTAAGCAAACGAAGGAAACAGAAGATCGTCATGAACATATATGCATACAGAGAGAAGTGATATCGACCACCTCTTCTTCTCCGAGAGATTGGTCGAACAACAAGTTCTCGTATATCTATCCGACACTACCGGCTACATATATACAATAATTATCTGTTACAAATATAATCTCCTAACATACGGACTCATGGTCCACATAGTATTCTCCGTCTTCAGCGATCACGTGGTCAAGAAAGAATGCCGTCAATTCCTCTTGAATTGCTCGCATGCGAGCTGGTGCTAGGAGTTCATCCCGCTTCCGAAACATCTAATTTGAAGAAGGGGGTCAATACATATATATATATATATATATGAATGAATGAAACTCAACACAAATGATGGTAATAAAATAAAATTGTGAATGTTGTTATTTACACACTTCATATTGTTCGTCAGAGTAGCCCCGCTCACAGGTCGTGTGGCGGATGGACTCGCAAACGTAGTATCCACATAAATCATTCCCTTGTTCCTGCCACAACCACTTTACAAGAAATAGAGGTCAATCAAACTGATAAGCAAGAATGCCAAATGGTATTGATGAAACTAGCTCTTGAATCAATAGGAGATGCGCGGAACATGCTACTATAGTACTTACTTTCAGGTGTCTAAATTGCAGCTTCTTCGGGAGTCCCGGAGCTTTTTTGGTGAATTTTTTCCAAACCCTGCCAGACAAAGAAAACAATTACTTGATATATCAGGAAATGAACAAAGTTGCTGATATGGTGGATAATGATTGATTTAACTTACTTCTCGAGCATTTGAGTCATGTCCGCATAGTCCTGGGGATCTTTTCGTCTTGAGTCTAAGACGGTTACTAGTCCCTGCTCAAACTTAATCTCTAGGAGAATATAGTGGAAACTGCACACGCATGCATAACTCATCAATTACATTACTATAACCTTGACTAATATATAAGGGAAACCGAATACGCACAAGACAGTAACACTCACTTGAAGTTGTAAGGAAAGAGTATTATATCTTTGTTTTCGTTTATTACCAACGATCATAGCAAGTTGGCCTCGGTATCTGCGGCATGAAATTTAACCTGAGTTGCATCTATGATATTTGTGTTAATGAACCCAATATCACCGATTTGTCTTTTCTTCAATTCGACGATCTTCAATCTGCATAATATAGTGAGGATAATTATAAATACATGCAATGAAAGAGCTGAGCTATATAGAGAGACTTAATGACAGAAGTAGTACTACTTACAGACAGTAGCAGGTGATCGTTGCTTTATCGAGGGCCAATTGATTGAAAAACTGAAAGAACTCCTCAAATGGAACAGGCAACAGATCAATTCCAATGAGGTCATGCTCCTTTTTAACTCTCACATACAAAGTACTCCTCTCCCCAGACTCTCTGTAGATTTTCAAGTACCAATCATGCAATCTTCGCATCATCATTGATAGAGATCTTTTATCTTTGACGAGAGGCTTCCCGTACTCGTATCTTTGTATCAGCACCTCCATGAAATCATAATGTACATCGTCGGGCAGGTAATCTCCAAGATTGCTATAACCGGGCACCATCCTCGGATCATTAGCGACGATGTCGCTAGGCACCTTGAGCGGGGGGCACGATTGCTTCGCTTGTTCACCGAGCTGGGAAATTTGTTTCCCAGCTCGTCGTTCTTTCAGCCTTTGATCACTGACAGTACTTTCCGACCGCTCCGTTTCGGCAAATTCCTTTCCAATAATGCGCTCATAGTTTCCTTTCGGCGGGGACTTGGGTGGTTTTGTCAAGGAAGCTAGAGTGCGCTTCGCTTTCACCGGATCTACCTTCTCCTCCGGAGGTGGATGTTTCTTTGCTTTCACCCCTTCAAAGAAGTTCCTCACTTCTTCTCGCGCGATCTCGGTGTTCTCCTCCGGGGTCCTCTCGTATGGTAACTTCTCTGGAGTCTTCAGAGAAGGACCGAATCTGTATGTCCACCCGCCTCTGGCTGTACTGCTAGACGCCTGCAGAGCAGACGGAGCGGTTGTCTTCTTTACTTGCTTACGAGGCGGAGGAGAAGGACTACGACGCGCCGGAGAAGCCGGAGCGGCAGCAGGTCTCTTCCGCTCTTGCTGACGAGGCGGAGAAGGAGGAGGCTGACTGCTCATGCGCGCCGACGCAGGCGGAGAATGAGGCGGAGTGCCGCCACGCGCCGGAGAAGGAGCCGGCCGAGTGCCCTGATCGTCACTCGCCAGAGGAGGAGGCGGTGGAGGAGGCGGAGTGCCCTGACTCGCCGTAGGAGGAGGAGGAGGCGGAGGCGTCCAGTTCGGAAGGTTGATGAGCTCCTTCCGCCATAGGAATGGAGTCTTCAGAGCAGAACCCAACCGAGTCTCCCCTTCACCGGTAGGGTGGTCAAGCTGGAGGTCCTCAAATCCCTCCGTTATTTCATCCACCATCACCCTAGCATATCCTTCTGAAATCGGCCGGCAGTGAAAAGTTGCGCCGGGTTCAGTAGGAAAAACAGAGCCAACAGCCGCCTTGACCTTCATATTAATCCATTGCGTCATAAGGTGGCAATTTTGAGACTCCATGATAGCATCCACGGGATAGCTGGCAAGAGCCGTCAAGACATGCTTCGGCTGAAGCAGCTCGGTGGAAGCCACGCTGCTTCTCCGCTGAGATGGCGGGGTAGCTTCGGGGGAAGCTTCGGCAGTTCGTTTGCTGTGATTTGCTTCTCGTTCCTCTATCGCTTGTACCCTAGTGTGCAGCGCCTGCAGTTGGGTCTGCTCCACTTTCTTCCTCCTCTCGTGGCATTTGTAACCGCCTGCGTCCAGAAACCCAGCCTTCCACGGAATGGAGCCTGGCGTGCCTCGTGTCCGTTCAGGGTGCTCAGGATTCCGGAGGGCCATTGTGAGCTCCTCGTTCTCTCTGTCTGGAATGAACGTCCCTTGCTGCGCTGCTTCGATATAGTGCTTAAGCCTCTTGACTGGTATTTCCATTTTCTTGTCCGTCCAAATGCACTTCCCTGATACAGGGTCCAAGGTTCCGCCAGCCCCGAAGAACCAAGTCTGGCAACGGTCTGGCCAGTTAATTGTCTCTGGTTCGATCCCTTTATCAACCAGATCATTCTCAATCTTGGCCCACTTAGGCCGGGCTGCGAGGTAGCCACCTAACCCCTTGCGATGGTGATGCTTCTTCTTCACAGCATTTTGCTTGTTTGTCGCCGACATCTTCTTACTCTTTTCCGATGTCTTGTGGGCCACAAATGCGGACCAGTGATCTCTGATCTTCTCATATCTGCCCTTGAATTCTGGTGTCTCTTTATTTTCGACAAACTTATTCGGCTCTTTCTTCCACCTCCTGAATAGTTCTGCCATCCTCTTAAGAGCAAAAGACTTGATTAATTGCTCTTTAACTGGCTTCTCCGGATCATCCTCTGGCGGTAGGGTGAAATTTGACTTCAGCTCAATCCAAAGATCATTTTTCTGCATATCATTGACATAAGACACCTCAGGGTCTTCTGTAGCCGGCTTTAACCATTGCTGGATGCTGATCGGGATCTTGTCCCTAACCAAAACCCCGCACTGAGCAACAAATGCGCTCTTTGTCCTGAGGGGTTCAATCGGTTGGCCGTCGGGCGCGATTGCTATGATCTCAAACTTTTCATCCGAGCTCAACTTTCTCTTCGGGCCTCGTCTCTTTACCGAAGTTGTGCTCGATTCAGAGGGCTAGAAAAAAGAACAAAGACTTAATTAATATGTGTACATGCCAAAACAATGAATGCATCAATTAGCTTGTCAGCGGAAGCTTAACTAATATATATACCTGGCCGGACTCGGTTCGGTCACCGGAGACGTCATCTCGGTCTCCTTTTTGCACCGGCATTGTGTCACCGGAGCTGTCCTCACGGTCTCCTTCTTGCACCGGCATTAGGTCACCGGAGCCATCATAATCATAGCCATCTGCTTCCAGACCATCGGTGTCGTTGAGAAACAACGAGCAGACGACATCACTTCCTCGTGCGATTATGTCCCCCAACAACTCTTCTTGTACTTCGTCTCGGGCGGTGTCCATAGTTTCTTCAAATATTTACAACATGGCAATTATTATTCAAACATGACAGATGGATATATTAGTGGCAAACGTGGAACTAATTTTAATTAGTGGCCTCGACGCTGCTTCTCTAGGGTTTGGGGTGGCCTCGAGAACGCTTCAAGGATAAAAAAAGAAGAGGAAGAAGAAAAAAAGAGGGGAAGAAAGAATAGGGGAGTAAGAACTCCTCTATTCTTTCTTCTCCTCTTTTTTTGTCTTCTTCTTCCTCTTTTTTTATCGGGAACGAGGGTCGTCGAGGGTCACCGAGCGGTAGAGGAAACCCTAAATAGCAAGTATCGTGGGTGTGAGATACATGTGGCCGTCGGTGTCGGACACTTCATCCACGTCCCACAAGTGACGTGGGCGTCGAACGAGGGTCGTCGAGGGTCAGGGTCGCCGAGCGGTAGAGGAAACCCTAAATCTATGAACAGAAAAAAATACTATTTTTTTCTGTTAATCTATCTTTTGCATACATATACACACATACATATACATATAATTAGGAAAAAACATATATGAATTTGCAAAAAAACAGGGGGGTAGGGGGGCGGTGCCGGCCCTGACCAAAGCGAAAGGCGACGGCGGCGTAGGGCGGCGACGGCGAGGCAGAGGCGGGGCGGCGACGGCGTACGGGCGCGACGCGGGGCGGCGACGGCGTCGGGGCGGCGCGGGGAGGTGACCGCGATGGCGCGGGGTGGCGCGCGGCGACAGAGTCGGGGCGGCGCGGGGTGGCGACAGCGTCTGGGCGGCGCAGGACGGCGTCGGAGGCAGGGGCGATGACGGCGACGGCGAGGCGCAGAGGGGCAGCCTGGCGGCGTCGGACGGGGAAGACGAACTGAATGGAAATTTTCACAAGTGCTAGTTATATAGACGAAGCATTAATCCCGGTTCGTGGCACCAACCGGGACCAATGCCACCTTTAGTCTCGGTTGGTGCCACCAACCGAGACCAAAGGCCTCTTTTCAGCAGTCGAAAGGGCGGGAAGCGGCAGCCTTTGGTCCCGGTTGGTGGCACCAACCGGGACTAAAGGGGGGCATTGGTCACGGTTTGTGCCATGAACCGTGACCAATGCCCCCTTTAGTCCCGGTTGGTGCCATCAACCGGGACCAAAGGCCTGTACCTGCCAAAGCCGCGGTGCGGTGGGATGTTTAGTCCCACCTCGCTAGCTCAGGAGCGGCCGCACCTATTTATAAGCGCTGCCGCGCCCTCTCCATCGAACTCCTCAGAACTGCAGGCCTTTGGGCCTAATCTCACACCGCTATGCCTGTGGGACTGCTGGGCCTTCTGCGGGCCTGAATCCTGGCCCATGGATGGGCTTCTAGTCGTATTCAGGCCGTGGTGGCCCAGTAGGTGGCATTTTTTTACTCTCTTTTTTTCATTTCTACTTAGAACTAAATACTTATAGTTTTTTAGTGATTTTTTTCTTTTAGGTCACAAAAATTATAAACTTTCTGTTAGTGCCATTAGTTTTAAAATTTGAATAGTTTAAATTTGAATTTTTTAAAATTTGTGCGAATCACTAGTTTATGAATAATTTTACTATAAAAATTGATTTTGAGTTATTCTTTTCCCTGCTATTTAATATTACAGTGTTTTATCATTATACTCAATTTGGTAATTTTAGTTAGTCATAACAAATATTATAGGCATTTTTTTCTTTTTTGCTATTTATTTCTTCATTTCTACTTAGAACAAAATACTTATAGTTTTTTAGTGATTTCTTTTTTCTTTTAGGTCACAAAAATTATAAACTTTGTGCATTATTTATTTTCTTTTGTTTTTGCTTTATTTTTTTAATTCTTTTTTCTTTTAGTTTTAAAAAAATTATAAACTTTCTATTAGTGCCACTAGTTTTCAAATTTGAAAACACTTTTTTAGTTTTTTGTTTTCTTTGTTGCTTTATTTATGTTATTTTGTTTCTACTTACAACAAAATACTTATTGTTGCTATTTTTATTTTTTTAGTTCTTTTGTTTTATTTTCTGTATTATTTATTTTCTCTTGTTTTTTGCTTTATTTTTTAATTCTTTTTACTTCTAGGTCAGCAAAATTATAAACTTTCTGTTAGTGCCATTAGTTTTAGAAAAATTATAAACTTTCTGTTAGTGCCATTAGTTTTCAAATTTGAATAGTTAAAATTTGAATTCTTTGAAATTTGTGTGAATCACAAGTTTGTGATTAACTTTACTAAAAAATGAACATAGATGCACCTATAGAAAAAATTCGACCTAAATTCATAGTTTTCAAATGAACTCTGAAAAAGTTGGCATAGCATACTCGTGGGTTACAAAGTTGGCATGGTATCATCATAATAGTTGCGGGAGAAAGTCTTCACTTTTTCTTCGCTTGTGTCATTTGCTTGTTGCGCCGTAACCATGGATAATCTTCATCGTTTATCAGGATGCTTGGGTCAGCCTTGACATTGAAGGGAGGAATTTCATGAAACTTTTCATAATCTTCAGACATGTCTGTCTTGCCCTCCACTCCCAGGATATCCCTTTTTTCTGAAAGAACTATGTGGCGCTTTGGCTCATCATATGATGTATTCGCTTCCTTATCTTTTATTTTTCTCGGTTTGGTAGACATGTCCTTCACGTAGATAACCTGTGCCACATCATTGGCTAGGACGAACGGTTTGTCAGTGTACCCAAGATTTTTCAGATCCATTGTTGTCATTCCGTACTGTGGGTCTACCTGTACCCCGCCGCCTGACAGATTGACCCATTTGCACTTAAACAAAGGGACCTTAAAATCATATTCATAGTCAAGTTCCCATATGTCCACTATGTAACCATAATATGTGTCCTTTCCACTCTCGGTTGCTGCATCAAAGCGGACACCGCTGTTTTGGTTGGTGCTCTTTTGATCTTGGGCGATCGTGTAAAATGTATTCCCATTTATCTCGTATCCTTTGTAAGTCAATACAGTCAAAGATGGTCCCCTAGACAACAAGTACAGCTCATCACAAACAGTGTTGTCACCTCTGAGACGTGTTTCCAACCAACTGCTGAAAGTCCTGATGTGTTCACATGTAATCCAGTCGTCGCACTGCTCCGGGTGTTTGGAGCGTAGACTGTTCTTGTGTTCATTGACATACGGGGTCACCAAGGTAGAGTTCTATAGAACTGTGTAGTGTGCTTGAGACCAAGAATATCCGTCCCTACATATTATTGAGTCACTTCCAAGAGTGCCTTTTCCAGTCAGTCTCCCCTCATACCGTGATTTAGGGAGACCTATCTTCTTAAGGCCAGGAATGAAGTCAACACAAAACCCGATAACATCCTCTGTTTGATGGCCCATGGAGATGCTTCCTTCTGGCCTAGCGCGGTTATAGACATATTTCTTTAGGACTCCCATGAACCTCTCAAAGGGGAACATATTGTGTAGAAATACGGGCCCCAGGATGACAATCTCGTCGACTAGATGAACTAGGACGTGTGTCATGATATTGAAGAAGGATGGTGGGAACACCAGCTCGAAACTGACAAGACATTGCGCCACATCACTCCTTAGCCTTGGTACGATTTCTGGATCGATCACCTTCTGAGAGATTGCATTGAGGAATGCACATAGCTTCACAATGGCTAATCGGACGTTTTCCGGTAGAAGCCCCCTCAATGCAACCGGAAGCAGTTGCGCCATAATCACGTGGCAGTCATGAGACTTTAGGTTCTGAAACTTTTTCTCTGGAATATTTATTATTCCCTTTATATTCGACGAGAAGCTAGTCATGACCTTCATACTGAGCAGGCATTCAAAGAAGATTTATTTCTCTTCTTTCGTAAGAGCGTAGCTGGCAGGACCTTTATACTGCTTCGGAGGCATGCCGTCTTTTTCGTGCAAATGTTGCAGGTCCTCCCGTGCCTCAGGTGTATCTTTTGTCTTCCCATACACGCCCAAGAAGCCTAGCAGGTTCACCCAAAGGTTCTTCGTCACGTGCATCACGTCGATTGAAGAGCAGACCTCTAGGTCTTTCCAGTAGGGTAGGTCCCAAAATATAGATTTCTTCTTCCACATGGGTGCGTGTCCCTCAGCGTCATTCGGAACAGCTAGTCCGTTGGGTTCCAAAGATTGCGTGTAAATCATTAACCATAGCAAGTACGTGATCACCGGTACGCATGGCGGGCTTCTTCCGGTGATCTGCCTCGCCTTTGAAATGCTTGCCTTTCTTTCTACATTGATGGTTGGTCGGAAGAAATCGATGATGGCCCAGGTACACATTCTTCCTGCATTTGTCCAGGTATATACTTTCAGTGTCATCTAAACAGTGCGTGCATGTGTGGTATCCTTTGTTTGTCTATCCTGAAAGGTTACTGAGAGCTGGCCAATCATTGATGGTCACGAACAACAACGCCTTTAGGTTAAATTACTCCTGTCTGTGCGCATCCCACGTACGTACACCGTTTCCATTCCACAGCTGTAAAAGTTCTTCAACTAATGGCCTTAGGTACACATCAATGTCGTTGCCGGGTTGCTTAGGGCCTTGGATGAGAACTGGCATCATAATGAACTTCCACTTCATGCACATCCAAGGAGGAAGGTTATACATACATAGAGTCACGGGCCAGGTGCTGTGATTGCTGCTCTGCTCCCCGAAAGGATTAATGTCATCCACGCTTAAAGCAAACCATACATTCCTTGGGTCCTTTGCAAACTCATCCCAGTACTTACTCTCGATTTTTCTCCACTGCGACCCGTCAGAGGGTGCTCTCAACTTCCCGTCTTTCTTCCGGTCCTCACTATGCCATCGCATCAACTTGGCATGCTCTTCGTTTCTGAACAGACGTTTCAACCGTGGTATTATAGGAGCATACCACATCACCTTCGCAGGAACCCTCTTCCTGGGGGGCTCGCCGTCAACATCACCAGGGTCATCTCGTCTGATCTTATACCGCAATGCACCGCATACCGGTCATGCGTTCAGATCCTTGTATGCACCGCGGTAGAGGATGCAGTCATTAGGGCATGCATGTATCTTCTCCACCTCCAATCGTAGAGGGCATATGACCTTCTTTGCTGCGTATGTACTGTCGGGCAATTCGTTATCCTTTGGAAGCTTCTTCTTCAATATTTTCAGTAGCTTCTCAAATCCTTTGTCAGCCACAACATTCTCTGCCTTCCACTGCAGCAATTCCAGTACGGTACCAAGCTTTGTGTTGCCATCTTTGCAATTGGGGTACAACCCTTTTTTGTGATCCTCTAACATGCGATCGAACTTCAGCTTCTCCTTTTGACTTTCGCATTGCGTCCTTGCATCGACAATGACCCGGTGGAGATCATCATCATTGGGCACATCGTCTGGTTCCTCTTGATCTTCAGCAGCTTCACCCGTTGCAGCATCATTGGGCACATCGTCTGGTTCCTCTTGATCTTCACCAGCTCCCCCCGTTGTAGCATCACCGTATTCAGGGGGCACATAGTTGTCATCGTACTCTTCTTCTTCGTCGTCTTCCATCATAACCCCTATTTCTCCGTGCCTCGTCCAAACATTATAGTGTGGCATGAAACCCTTGTAAAGCAGGTGGGAGTGAAGGATTTTCCGGTTAAAGTAAGACCTCGTATTCCCACATTCAGTGCATGGACAACACATAAAACCATTCTGCTTGTTTGCCTCAGCCGCATCGAGAAACTCATGCACGCCCTTAATGTACTCGGAGGTGTGTCTGTCACCGTACATCCATTGCCGGTTCATCTGCGTGCATTATATATAATTAAGTGTCCAAATTAATAGAAGTTCATCATCACATTAAAACCAAAGTACATACAAAGTTCTCATCTAACAACATATAGCTCTCCAGAGCATCTAATTAATTAAACCATACATTGAAACTACGTAAAACATTTCAATGCGAAAACAAATGCGATCATAATTGCAACCAAGGTAACAATTGATCCAACGGCATAATGATACCAAGCCTCGGTATGAATGGCATATTTTCTAATCTTTCTAATCTTCAAGCGCATTGCATCCATCTTGATCTTGTGATCATCGACGACATCTGCAACATGCAACTCCAATATCATCTTCTCCTCCTCAATTTTTTTTATTTTTTCCTTCAACAAATTGTTTTCTTCTTCAACTAAATTTAACCTCTCGACAATAGGGTCGGTTGGAATTTCCGATTCACATACATCCTACATAAATAAAATCTATGTCACGTTGGTCGGCATAATTTTCATAAACAATAAATGAACCAATAGTTATAAAGATAATATATATACCACATCCGAATCATAGACAGGACGAGAGCCGACGGGGGCGGATACCAAAACCATCGCACTATATAAGATGCAATAATAAAAGTAAGAAAATAATACAAGTATCTATGTAAACATACAAGTAAGAATATTTTTCCTTTCAGAAAGAAGATAAGAACAAGAGGCTCACCACGGTGGTGCCGGCGATGAGCTCGGCGCGGGTGATCGACAGCGATGAAGACGGGGACGGGGCGTGACAGACCGCTAAACCTAGACAAATATTGAGGAAAATGGAGCTTGGAGGTCGAGCTTGGAGAGGAGAAAGCTTAAGTAGTGTGGCTCGGGCATTCCATCGAACACCTTGTGTGCATAGGAGGTGAGCTAGAGCACCACCAAGCCCTCTCCCCCTCGGCCAGAAAAAAACAGAGCAGTGTGCTCTGCTCTTACGCGAGGGGGTATATATAGGCACCTCATTGGTCCCGGTTGGTGGCATGAACCGGGACTAAAGGGGAGCCTTTGGTCCCGGTTCAAGCCACCAACCGGGACCAATGGTGGTGGGCCAGGCGTGAGGCCCACTGGTCCCGGTTCGTCCCACCAACCGGGACCAAAAGGTCCAGATGAACTGGGACCAATGGCCAACGTGGCCCGGCCGGCCCCTTGGGCTCACGAACCGGGTCCAATGCCCCCATTGGTCCCGGTTCTGGACTGAACCGGGACTAATGGGCTGACCCGGCCTGGACCGTTGCCCCCTTTTCTACTAGTGGTAGCACCTTCTAAAATATGTTCCCTGGATGTTCGGAAATTGAGAGGAATATATCATTAGCATTTGGTTGGCATACACTCAAATTTACATGTTTGTGTCGTATTTATGTAATTATTAATCGTACTATAGCAGCAAAGGATTATTTCTAGTCTCGAACATGAGAGCTTTAATATGCGTGCCTCGTTTGGGTGCCCCCCCCCCCTCTCCCAATTTGAAGGCTAGCATAATATATTTTGTCTAGACATCATCATAATCTCAACATATGGTCTTAAACCAACATTTACTTGTTTTATATTTAGTGTTAAATACACAGAACATTTTTTCGCAATTTTTAGGGGGTCCCATGGCTCCACCCTAGATCCGCCTTCAGCAGGACCTACAGCCGGAGAAGAGGACAACGCGGATAGCCTGCAGAGTGAGGACGAGGCTACCTTTGTTTATGCTGCCACTTGCATTAGATAGCCACTTAGCCACAGAAGGGGACGACACGATGGACGCGGTGTTTGTACAGGAGCTCGCCAAGGATAACCTAGGGGAGAGCGGAGAGAAATCGGGTAAGGAAGAGAGGTCGTGCTCTGCATTCTTATTGAGCTGAAAAATGGTTAGTTGGAGGAAGAAGAAACATATCCAATTGTTTATTGGGGTGAAGGATCTGAAAGGGCATATGTATCTTCTATTACCCAAAAACCCTAGCTAAAGGCTTCCCATCTTTGACTTGTAAGATGGAAGGGATGGCACAGAACCTTGCGCCAGCAACAGTGTGTGTTGTTCTAGCGTCCACATGTAGTGGATCTGCAACAGATCCTTGGGGTCGATATATCTAAACTCATGGGGTTCTGGGACGGGCCTCCTAGTGGACTTATGACGGCACCCATGACCTCTCATAATAGGCGAGCAATGGGTCCTGGCGGCAACGGGCATTCTTGTCTATGGTGACAGGTGTCTAGCACAACTCGAAACCTAGCTTGTGTACATGGGCATGTCTGGTCACGTGGCGATACACATGTCAGGGGTGCGTGTGTGAGTCACTATTGTACCAGTGGATTATTCCTTCGAAGTTGAGGTGACAAGAAGCGCGAGTTTTGTTTAGTGGTGCTCTCCGTGTGCAGATTCTTGAGCTATGGAGCGAAAACTCTAGGTCTGGCCTTCACTGGTGTTTCCCCAGCGATGTCACAACATTTGATGGCCCAAGGTTAAAGGTGAGTTTGGCGACGCTCTCCAGTCTTATCCCCGTCCCTTGGTACTTCCTCCTCTAAAAGAGGTGCACTTGACTGGCAACTCGCCGTGTTGCCATAGACAATGAGACGTTGCTGTTGACAATACCTCATAAGCACTCGCTATTGACGTCGGCACATAAGGTACACCGCAAACTATCGGTGTGGTCACGTACACCTAAAATTTACAAGACGGGCAAGTGATGACACATTAAGTGGTACTGCAATTTACTATATCCATTCTTTGGCGGAACAAAGCTACTAGTAAGATCTGATGGCTTCATAATCAATATGATGGGAAGTTGAAAAAGAAGAACATTCATGTTTGATGTGAGATCCACAGTGAGGATGCAACATGCCAGGCAATTATATGTAGGAATTTAAAGTTGTAGTTTACAGTGTGTGTACAATGTTACCTAGCGAATGTTCGCCATGAATACATGGCATTTCAAACGATTTTGATGTCATTGCTAGTTGTGTGGGGATGGCAGTTTCTTCGTAGCAACATGACATTTTTTAGGAAAATAGCAGTTTTTATGACTTCATTCTAGAAAATGGCATGTCATTCTGAAGAAACTGCCACCCCACATATACTATAAATGCCATGAAAATCGTTTGAAATGGCACATGTTCCTGGCGAACGTTCGACAAATATGACAGTCTTATATTTAATGCTTCTCTAAACTCCTTGTTGCAGGATTGTACACTCTCTCAGGTTTCGGATGATCGTCGACTGCTTAACGGCGCTGCCTTTTCCACAAAAGGAGCATATGCGGCCCTCTCAGATCATCTCTGGGATCCTATGCTTAATGATATTTGGGACTTAAAGGTACCCAAAAAGGTTATGATATTCGGTTGGCTATTCTACCTTGATCGCCTAAACACAAGGAAGAATCTGCATAAGAAGAGCATACTGGACTCGACATCTTGCTCTAGATGTACTCACTTGGTGGAGGATCATGAGCACCTATTTTTTACTTGTCCAGCAGCTCGCAGGATCTGGAGAGCAGCCGGCATCTGTCCTCTATTCACACCTATCACTGGTCTCTTCAGTACGACTCTTCCGGGCTCGCTGCCTACCACGGTCCGCCCCTTCATGCTCCTTCTGATTCTTTGGAAAATTTGGGATGCTTGGAACAAGAAAGTTCTCCAAAGTCTAGATGTTGTGGCTTCAAACTCCTTGAGAGCTATCTTAGATGATTTGATTGTTTGGTCTCATAGACTTAAATCTGAAACTTTAAAGGGCCATGTTGGTCTGTGGCGTGAGTTCCTATCCTCGCAACACTCTTAACTCTCTAACACCCGGTAGGTTTTTGAAATATATATTCAGGTGGGGAGCCTTTCCCCTCGGTGAACATTTCAAAAAAAACATAAAATCTAAAAAGCGGCCGGCCACCAACTAACAGAAACGGGCGGCTGATTCCTGGCCGTTCGATCGCGCCAGTGATCGCGCCCAGATCCGCGAGGGGCCACCTGGTCTGGATTGGCCCCACACCGCGGTCGTGGGTGGTTGTCCATATCCGGACGTGGGCAGGCCCACCTGTAAGCGGTAGAGGAGGGGAGTAGTGGGGGTCATGGGTGGAGGTTTTCGAAATCCGTGCCTGAAATCCCTCGCCGCAGCGTCCTCTCTCCCCATTCCGTCTTCATCTTCCTCCTCGCCATCCTCTCCACCGAACGGGGCGGAGTGCTCAGATCGGCGGCGGCCTGTGGGTGGTTCTCCTCACGGGGGAATCGCTGGTGCTCCTCGCCGTCGGAGGTATCCTCGCCCTCCACTTCTACATGCTTATCCTCCCTCTCTCTATCTCGCGGAGCGTGGATGGTGCCGAAATGTGAGGGGAATGCTCTCTAGGGTTCGGGAACGGCGCGAACTACCCCCTCTTATCCTCGATTTTGGTCACGTTGAGTTCACTTCTCCTATCTCATAGCATGTGTCCAACGGTGGTCGGGATCTACAAGGAGGCGTAGTTCACGGCACGGGTGGCTGGACAGGGTCAATGTGTAGTTGGCCAGGGTACGCAGTAGTCGTTAGGTAGAAGGGATGCATGTCCACGGCGCCCGTTGCACGATTTTAGGGCGATTTGGCTGTTTAGTTCATGTTTCGTTCAATTTTTGTGGGGGTTTGAGATCTGTTCATGATTCTTAGTCATTCTGCAAGTTGTATTAGATGTGCGCAATGTTGTGTGCAATGCATTGGCTGATTTTGTGGTTGGTGTTCAGAGATTTAAGTGGTTAGTTGCACAAAATTCTCCTCAGTTGGTTGCATCCATATAGTACTTGGTTGTCCATATGCTTTGCAGTTGCAGCAGTTGTCTTGGTCAGTTGGCTCACTGTTTGTACTAGTTGGTTGTCTATACGTTGTTCAGTTGCACAAGTTGCCTGCTCAGTTGGCTGCATCACTTTTACTAGTTGGTTGTTCATATGTTATACTCTTGCGCTAGTTGCTCTACTTAGTTGGCTTTGTTGTTTCCCCCTCTACTGTGTGCAACCAATGACTCTTGTTTGTGTAATTTAGCACCAATGCTTGCTAGTTTTCCAATATAGTCTACCCAATCTACCAGCCTTGTGGTGGCTGTGGTGGTTCATGTGTTTTCTCCTGCTTTGTGCAACTAGGTCCCCTTGATTGTGCAAATTAGTACCAATGCTTGCCAATTTTCCAATTTAATATTCTCAATCTGCAAGTCTTTGTTGTGGATGTGGTTGTTTTCATGTGTTTCCCCTCATGTGTGCAACTAGGGACGCTTATTTTTGCAAGTTAGCACTAATGGTTGCTAATTTTTCAATATAGTATACCCAATTGTTTTGCTGGATTTTTTGCTTTGCATTTTTTGCTTGTTCCAGTTTTGCACAAGTTATCATACTAAGCTTGTTGCCTTTAGTTAACTATTTTCTGCCTAGTTATTACTTGCCACAGTTGGCAAGTAATAACTAGGCAGAAAATAGTTAGTTGGCTTACATGCTGTCCAGTTTGCACAACGTTTACTGCCCAGTTGGCAGCATCATTGTAGTAGTTGGTTGTCCACATGTTTTTTGGTTTTTTGCAATATGTGTCCTGCTTATGTGTAGATGTCTGCAGATCAAAGCAACCTTCTATGATTTCTCTAGTTTGTTTCCGCATTTTCTAACTATGTTTTCTTTTGTTGTATTTCCTCTCGCAGGGCAAAAATGGTTATAATAGGAGGAGATGCGGATAGCAATGAAGAAGATGTATTTTTTTCACTTTTTCTATGTTTTTCAGTTCTTTTCAACTTATGCATGTATGCTAATGTCCTTTTTTCATGTTTTCTTTTGGTTGCTTAATCAACGTTCTGGAAGTTAGTCGCTTCGCCAGAACTCGAAGCGTCCTGCTAATCGCCAGCCACGACCTGTGCGGAGTGTTGAGAAGGGAGAGGATGTTGAGGTAAGTGGCATGCTGATGACACAAGCCCATTTTCGGTTTTGTTTGGGTCGTATAACATTTTTTGTTTTTCCCATGCTCATGTTTTTATTTTTTCTTAGGATGCTGATCAGTTCCGTGTTGTAAAGCGGACTAGACGTGCAGCACTTGGAAAGGGAGCTGAGTCATCTTCTAGGGTAAGTAAATTCTCGAATATAAGTGTTTCTCGCTTTTTAGACACTAATGAAATTATGCAGCAGTTCGCACCACTATTTTTGGTTTTAGTTTTTCAACAACAACCTTGTAGTTGACATCTCTAGTCATCTTGATCTAAATACAGTTGACATTAGTTGGCATTAGTTGGCATCTTGTAGTTCACAAGTTGGCATCTTTTATAGTTGACATCACTGGTCAATTTTTTGTGCAGGCAGTAGTTGCTGGAGGAGCTGTCGCATCTTCCGCAGCAGATGCTGAGGTATGTGGGTTTTTTGTGTGTTTATGAGCTATTGAACAGTTCCTTGCAAACCTTTTTTTTAGTTGCTGTTATCTTATTGCAATATCTTTTCTTATTGTTGCACATCCGCTAGAACTTTTTGTAGTTGCCAGGTCTCGTATTTTTTCTTAGTTTTTTTTGAAGGTTGTTGTCGGTGTCAAAACCGGCGGATCTCGGGTAGGGGGTCCCGACCTGTGCGTCTAAGGAGGATGGTAACAGGAGGCAGGGGACACAATGTTTTACCCAAGTTCGAGCCCTCTTGATGGAGGTAAAACCCTACGTCCTGCTTGATTAATATTGATGATATGGGTAGTACAAGAGTAGATCTACCACGAGATCAGAGAGGCTAAACCCTAGAAGCTAGACTATGGTATGATTGTATGTTGTCCTACGGACTAAAACCCTCCGGTTTATATAGACACCGGAGAGGGTTAGGGTTACACAAGGTCGGTTACAAAGGAGGAGATACACATATCCGTATTGCCTAGCTTGCCTTCCACGCCAAGTAGAGTCCCATCCGGACACGAGACGAAGTCTTCAATCTTGTATCTTCATAGTCCAACAGTCTGGCCGAAAGATATAGTCCGGCTGTCCAGAGACCCCCTAATCCAGGACTCTCTCAGTAGCCCCTGAACCAGGCTTCAATGACGATGAGTCCAGCGCGCAGTATTGTCTTCGACATTGCAAGCCGGGTTCCTCATCCGAATATACCACGGAAGAATTTGAATACAAGGACAGTGTCCGACCCTGCAAAATAAGTTCCACATACCACCGCAGAGAGAATAATATTTCTGCAAATCTAATTTGCTGACTTGTTTTGGCAACACAACATTATGTCATGGCCCGGTGATTATTCGAACCGTTTCCTTTAACTAGCCCCGCACATAACACGAGGCAGTTTTTTGACACGTCTCATCAAAGCAGAGATCGTGTCCCCTTATCACGGGATTCTCATCAATACGAGTGTGGGTAACCCAACCGCGCCATCGATTACGATGCTTGGGGGATAAGCGAGTTTTACCAGGCTAGTGGGGACGCATAGTTTCATCCGCCCATATAAAGGGATAAGGATCTACCTTTTCATCCACGCCTTCTTCCTCCTTTGCTCATCCATTTTCGCACACTCGAGCTCCAGCGCCCAAGTCCGCATTTCCCACCTCAACCCTCTCCAACCATGTCCGGAGCGGGAGGCAGGTGGATGGTCTCCTCCGTCACGGAGGGACACATCAAGAAACTGAGGAGAGCCGGATATCTGCCCGACGACATAGCGCACCGGCTCCCAGAAGAGTTGCAGCTCATCCCCACCCCCAGGCCCCATGAGAGGGTAGTGTTCCTTACCCATTTCCTCCGCGGACTAGGATTCCCTCTCCACCCATTCGTCCGGGGGCTCATGTTCTACTACGGCCTAGATTTCCACGATCTGGCCCCGAACTTCATCCTCAACATCTCGGCGTTTATCATCGTGTGCGAGGCCTTCCTCCGCATCAAGCCCCACTTTGGCTTATGGCTGAAGACCTTTAATGTCAAGCCGAAGGTAGTGAGCGGCCGCCAGGCGAAGTGCGGAGGCACCATGGTGGGCAAGATGCCCAACGTCACATGGCTTGAGGGCTCCTTCGTGGAGACCATAAAGGGGTGGCAATCGGGGTGGTTCTACATCACCGAGCCGCGTGATCCTAAATGGGCAGCGGCCCCCGAGTTCCAATCTGGCAGCCCCACGTGGCACACCTCCTGGAAAGAGAAGGCCTGGTCCTGGGGTAGTTCGGGAGAGCTGACCGGACTCCAAACATGTATTCAAAACATGGTGAACAAGAAGCTCAAACTCGTCAACGTAGTCCAGGTCATGCTCATCTGCCGGATCCTCCCGTTCCAACAATGGGCTTTCAACTTGTGGGAGTTCGACCCGGCCCAACATCGGACTCTAAACAGGCTCTTCGACACAACTCACGAAGATGCCTGGAAGGTGCTATTAAAGAGCACCGAGGTTTCCCCTCCCACTACCGAGGACTGCGGATTCTGCGCGAAGCGCCAAGCCAGCGGGGTAAGCTGTTTTACTTCTCACAGGATACTTGTTTTCCATACTTGGCCTCTATGCGGGATCTAAGCTCCCGTACCTTTAACAGGACTGGCAGGAGACGGCCGGACAGATCGACTATCCGGCTCCTTTGCCCGAAGGCCCAGCAGACGCTCTCCTGGCAAAGATGCTGACTCCGGCTCCTTATACGGTGCCAGAGAAGACCACGAAGGCCAAGGGAACCCGGAAGAGTTCCCGACGCCAGGCGTCATCGGACTCACCATCTGATGACCCTACGGCGCACTCCTCCCCCGAAGACGAGGAGGCAGAAGAAGATGCTCGCCCTTCTGACGGGGGAGACAAGAAAAGGAAGGCCGCCCCAACTGGGGAGGCCGAAGGGTCCAAGAAGGGAAGGACACTCCTTCCGGACAGTTCTACCACCGCCGCCGACGGCGAAGACGAGTGGCTGCCCAGGTCAAGCCCCTGGGGAAGTCGTAAGTATTCAGATACCAGAGTAACTCATAGCATTCCTTTATCGCACTGCTTCCCTTAACGCGGAATATGGTTATGCAGGCCGCCGCGAGCCCGTATCGATGTATCGTCGGACGGCTCCCTGGGCTCGTCGGATATGGATAGCGATCCACTTCCGACCGCCACCTCCCCTTACCATGCGGACGACGCCAAGGTATTGTCTCAAGAGGCACCGGGTCGAGGGGAGACAGCCCCGGAGGCGCCTCAAGGCGGCCTTCCGGACTCCGGGAGCAGAGGGGACAAGGCCCCTAAGGGCTCCGAGTTCGGCCCTCAGCCGAACACCGCGCCGGAACCTCCAGTGGTTCCAGACTCGGGCAGGCGGCGTCCTTCCAAGAGGGGCAAGACGCCTGTGCCGGTGACCTCTGTCCATCCAGAGGCGTCGGACAGTCTGCTAGAAGCGCTTCGCAGCGCTTCCATCGACGAGGACCACCGTACTATTATGAGTGCGGTGGTCCAGAAGGTTCAGTCCGCCAAGAGCGTACTGACTGAAGCCTGTGCCAGCCTTCTAACAGGCTTTGAGGTAAGTGTTTAAAATATAGGAAAAATATTACTGCATAGACAGTAGCCCCTGATGCTCTGTTCGGTGTTCACAAAGAAAAGCCGAACAGAGGATCAAACAATATCGCAGGAGTCTAATATAAGTATGTCAATATGCATATGCAGGCTGCGCTGCTGGCATCTGCCGCACTAACTGCGGAGGTCGCCATACTGAAGCAGGACCTTAAAGGGTCCCAGGACGAGCTCGGCCTTGCCAAGAGGCAGCTCGAGGAGAACAAAGGTAAGTAGTACCTAGTCTGTGGATATGTATAAAAAGAATGCGATTGCAAAATGACAGGATCATCATGAATTTGCTAGGGGCCACGACCGAAGTGGCGACCTTAAAGCAAGCGTTGTCCGAGGCCGAAGATAGAGCGGCTAAGGAGCGCACCGAGCAGGAAAGGCAAGAGGCTCGGGTGGGCGAGGTGCAGCAAGAGCTCCAGGCCCTCGTGACGAAGCACGAGGCGTTGGAGCTTGACTTGAAGACGCAAGAGTCTGAGCTTGCCGCGGCCCTCGAGAGCGCAAAGAGTGCCAAGGATGAAGCCCAAAAGGCCCTCCAGGAGATCGACGCGATGAAGAAAATAGCGGCGGGTAAGGCATTCTATATGCAAAGCAAGAATGTAAAAGTAAATTACCTATTACTTACCCGGATCCGGAGCTCTCCAGGAGCATTCACAGATTTGCCCCGCAGCGTGTCGGAGGCCGCACAGTTTTACCAGGCCGAGGAGGGGACCTCAAATGAGAAGCTGTTCTGGTCTCAGTATACTAGGGTCAAACACCCGGTGCCTCTGAGTGACCAATTGAAACAGCTGGTCGAGCTACACAAGGCGGCCGAACAGGCCATGAAGGGCTTTATACTCCGGCTGTGGCCTGGCGACGCCCTTCCGAATAGCTACTTCGGCCTGGTGAGGCGGCTCGTGGATGCTTGCCCACGGCTGGAAGTCGTCAAGCGGTCTGTCTGCATCGAAGGTGCACGCCGGGCTTTCGCCCGTGTGAAGGTGCAATGGGCCAAGCTAGAAACCGTGAAGCTGATCAAGGAAGGACCGCCGCAGGGCAAAGAGCATCGCACCCCCGAAATTTATTATGAGGGTGTCCTAAAGGGTGCTCGTCTTGTAGTGGACGAATGTTCAAAGGATGTAATATTTGAGTAAACTTTCTTGTGTGATCCTGTATGATGAAAAATTGTTTCATATGCGCTATGCAACGCTTGTTTGAATTTAAAATATTACCTTCTATTTGGCTGTTTATCCAATCTGAGAGATGGCTAGTCCTCGGCTTCTGCCCCCATGCCACGAGTGCTGGGGTGTTCGGGATAAACCTGAGCACTCTTGTTCCCATTTTTGGGTCCTTCGAGGGAGGTGCTCAGCACAACGAACAAGGCAACCGGACTAATAATGCTTTATCACTCTCACTTAGCCATAGAATTCAATAATTTTAAATTTTGGCGAAGCCCCTGGTATTCGGAAGGCCGAATTCGGGGCGCGATACACGCCTGTAAGCCGGACAGAGCCGGCCCCTCGCCCTAAGCGGCATAAGTCTATAGGGACTCGAAAAAACCTCGCCGAACAGCGACCAGTCTCTCGCCTTATCATGACAGTCAGTTTTAGCTTTCTCTACTGAGGTGCTTAGCCCAGCAGAACCGGGGCACAATCGCAGTAGTTCTCCTAGCACTACCTTAGCCGATAGAGCGGAACGTAAGGTACCAAAACATAGGAGCCGGGAAAACCCAACATTTGACCAAAGACATGATTCGGAGCTGATGCATATAATGCTATAAGTTTGGGGTGCCGCACTTGTGAAAGTGTTCGGGCTTCTCACACCATATTGTGGGGTACTTAAGCCCCTGGTGTATTGGCCGTACCAAAGTGTATGGTTGCAAGGCGTTATTAATGAACACATATATATAACAAGAATGCAATAATAGTCGTGATGTTATGCATTGTTTATGCAAAAGGTGTGTTAAAGTAGAATGATACAGATGGTGCGATAAGCAAAAAGTAGGACTATGTCCCTTCCAAGGGCAAGCTGAGGAATAGTATTAAAGCAAATATTTCACTCGTTATCGTAATCCACCTGGGAATTCCGTGGTGTGACATAGCTTTCTGCCTCCTTGGTTGCTGCATCATGTGTTCGGCAATCATGCTGCCGGACAGGGTTTCCAGAGATTAAAGTCCTGAAAAGAGAAAAATGACAAAGCGGGAAGCCCCTAGTGCGGTTTAAGCCACGTCTTTGGGGCGTGCCGTAGTTGTGCCCCCCTCTCCACCTGTGCCAATGGTATTTTTAATGCGTAATTATGTACGCATGGCACGGATTTCGCCGTTTGGCTGGGACTGGGGTGGGGGCCGCATTGCTACGCGAGCTCAGATCATGCCAGGCGGTCCAGTTGCCTATTACTCCGAGCGCGCTTGAAGGTGTCCGGGTCTTGAAACGCCGAACTGGTGGATTTCCTTGAGAGGTTGCTTTGTGCTTCTGCCGCGAGGGCCGCAGTGTGCTCCTCCGTTCGGAGAGAGCGCTCTGTGTTTCCATTAACTGTGATAACACCACGAGGTCCTGGCATCTTGAGCTAGAGTTATGCATAATGCGGTACCGCATTGAATCTCACAAATGCGGTTCGCCCGAGCAGTGCATGATAACCACTATGGAACTGGACTATATCGAAGATTAATTCTTCACTTCGGAAGTTATCCGGGGATCCGAAGACCACTTCCAGTGTAATTGAGCTTGTGCAATGGGCCTCTACGCCTGGAATGATGCCTTTAAAGGTTGTTTTTGTGGGTTTGATCCTTGAGGGATCTATACCCATTTGCGCACTGTGTCCTGATAAAGCAGGTTCAGGCTGCTGCCGCCATCCATAAGGACTCGAGTGAGGTGAAATCCGTCAATGATTGGGTCTAGGACCAGTGCGGCGAATCCGCCATGACGGATACTAGTGGGGTGGCCCCTGTGATCGAAGGTGATCGAATAGGAGGACCATGGGTTGAACTTTGGGGCGACTGCACATATACGTCCTTGAGCGCACGCTTCCGCTCCCTCTTGGGGATGTGGGTTACGTATATCATGTTCACCGTCCGCACTTGTGGGGGAAACCTCTTCTGTCCTCCGGTGTTCGGTTGCCGGGGCTCTTCCTCGTCATCGCTATGTGGCCCCTTATCTTTGACTTCGGCAATTAACTTGCCGGCCTGCTTGAACACCCATCAATCCCTGTTGGTGTGGTTGGCTGGCTTGTCGGGGGAGCGTGTATTTGACACAAGCGATCGAGTATACGGTCCAAACTGGACGGGCCCGGAGTGCTTCTTTTGAATGGCTTTTTCTGCTGACCGGGTTTAGAGCCTTTGAATCCGGCATTGACTGTCGTATCTTCAGTATTATCGCTATTAATGCGGCGCTTATGTTTCTTGCGACGTGACCTTCTATTGCCATCCGTGGTATCCGAAGTACCATGGTTCTTTGACATATTGTTACCGCGAGCCAGCCAGCTGTCTTCTCCCGCACAAAAGCGGGTCATGAGAGTCGTGAGGGCTGCCATAGATTTCGGCTTTTCCTGACCAAGGTGCCGGTCTAGCCACTCGTCGCAGATGTTGTGTTTGAAGGCTTCTAGGGCCTCTGCATCTGGAAAGTCGACGATTTGATTTTTCTTTGTTAGGAACCGAGTCCAGAATTGCCTGGCCGATTCTTCTGGCTGCTGAATTATGTGGCTCAAGTCATCGGCATCTGGTGGTCGCGCATAAGTGCCTTGAAAGTTGTCGAGGAATGCGGCTTCCATATCTTCCCAACAGATAATGGACTCTGCTGGCAGGCTGTTAAGCCAATGCCGCGCTGGTCCTTTGAGCTTTAGTGGGAGGTATTTGATGGCGTGTAAGTCATCACCACGGGCCATGTGGATGTGGAGGAGGAAATCCTCGACCCATACCGCAGGATCTGTTGTGCCGTCGTATGATTCAATATTTACGGGTTTGAAACCTTCTGGGATTTGATGATCCATTACTTCGTCTGTGAAGCATAAGGGGTGTGTGGCGCCTCTGTATTGGGCTATATCGCGATGCAGCTCGAATGGGTCTTGCCCGCTGTGTTTGGCCCGGCCGGATTTACTTTTACTGTATCCGGTGTGACGTTTATCGTCTTGCATAGTGGCACGCCCTCGTGATCCGTAGTTCGATCTTGCATGTTTTGCTTTGTCCTCCAATACGTCTCGCAGGTCTGGCGTGTTTCCCCATGTTTTTTATTTGAATGGCGTCGGGGTGCACGCTGAGCTTTTGGCTGGAATGCCTCTCTATCGCGGCCACGAGGTGGCCGATCAGCCGCGTCATAAGCTTCTTCCTCTAGTCGAGGTAGCAATCTGCATTTTGGGTAACTCTTGGAGGGGCGCTCGAGTTTATATTCCTCGGCCGCGAGGACTCCAGTCCATCTGTCAGCTAGCAGATCTTGATCAGCTTGAAGTTGCTGCTGCTTTTTCTTAAGGCTATTTGCCGTGGCCATAAGCCGGCGCTTGAAGCGCTCTTGTTCGATGGGATCCTCTGGCACGGCGAATTCATCATCGCCGAGGCTTGCCTCGCCTTCGGAGGGGGGTATGCAATTATCATCCTCTGCCTCTCCATCTGCCGCTCTCTCAGGAGGGCTAGCTCCTCCATCCTCCTGCTTTAAATCTTGCTGGAGGGGATTGTTGTTGTCTTCGGCACTATCTGGAGTGTTATTATCTCCTGTGCCGGTATCACCATTTTTGATTTGGCGGGACTTAGAGCGGCGCCGCTGACGTCGGCGCTTAGGTTGCTTCTTGGAGGGGTCATCCTCCGTTGTCTCGTCGCCATTGCCTTCTTTGGATGTGTCCACCATGTATATATCGTATGATGAGGTGGTTGTCCAGTGCCCTGTGGGCAGTGGTTCCTCTTCGTCTCCCGCATCATCGTCCATACCGTCGATGTCTTCGGAGTCGAAGTCGAGCATGTCGGTTAAGTCATCGACAGTGGCTACTAAGTGGATGCTGGGTGGGCTGCGAATTTCTTCATCGTCTGCATCTCAATCCTGCCGGACATAGTTCGGTCGGGATCCTCCTGACAAGGAGAGAGACCATAATGAGTTCAGTATGTCGCCAAAGGGCGAGTGCTGAAAAATATCCACGGAGGTAAACTCCATGATCGGCACCCAATCAGATTCGCTAGGAATGGGCGCAGGCGGTTCGGAGTCCATGGCCGGAGAAGGATCCGGCAATTTGACAACACGGCTCTCGTGCAGGGTAAGGTCAATGTTCGGCTCGATCACCGATGAGGATAAGGCTTCCGTGGCGGGGTCCATCCACCCATCCATGGACTGCACAACTGGCTCCGAATTGAGGGTCGGAGCGGCTGCCGGTGCGATCTCCTAAACACTGTCCGATGGTAGAGCTAAATCGTACTCATCGTGACCGTGTGACGCAAAAGGCAGAGGCTCGAATCCGTCGAAGATCAAGTCTTCGCGGACATCGGCCGTGTAGTTTAAGCTTCCAAACCTGACCTGGTGGCCAGGGGCGTAACTTTCGATCTGCTCCAGACGGCCAAGCGAGTTGGCCCATAGTGCGAAACCGCCGAACACAAAGATCTGTCCGAGGAGAAAAGTCTCACCCTGGACTGCATCGGTATCGATGATAGTAGGAGCCATCAAGCCTAACGGCGACGACACAGAGGAACTCTCAATGAAAGCACCAATGTCGGTGTCAAAACCGGCGGATCTCGGGTAGGGAGTCCCGAACTGTGCATCTAAGGCGGATGGTAACAGGAGGCAGGGGACACGATGTTTTACCCAGGTTCGGGCCCTCTTGATGGAGGTAAAACCCTACGTCCTGCTTGATTAATATTGATGATATGGGTAGTACAAGAGTAGATCTACCACGAGATTAGAGAGGCTAAACCTAGAAGCTAGCCTATGGTATGATTGTATGTTGTCCTACGGACTAAAACCCTCCGGTTTATATAGACACCGGATAGGGTTAGTGTAGGTGTCAAAACCGGCGGATCTCGGGTAGGGGGTCCCGAACTGTGCGTCTAGGCCGGATGGTAACAGGAGGCAGGGGACACGATGTTTTACCCAGGTTCGGGCCCTCTTGATGGAGGTAAAACCCTACGTCCTGCTTGATTAATATTAATGATATGGGTAGTACAAGAGTAGATCTACCACGAGATTAGAGAGGCTAAACCTAGAAGCTAGCCTATGGTATGATTGTATGTTGTCCTACGGACTAAAACCCTCCGGTTTATATAGACACCGGATAGGGTTAGTGTAGGTGTCAAAACCGGCGGATCTCGGGTAGGGGGTCCCGAACTGTGCGTCTAGGCCGGATGGTAACAGGAGGCAGGGGACACGATGTTTTACCCAGGTTCGGGCCCTCTTGATGGAGGTAAAACCCTACGTCCTGCTTGATTAATATTAATGATATGGGTAGTACAAGAGTAGATCTACCACGAGATCAGAGAGGCTAAACCCTAGAAGCTAGCCTATGGTATGATTGTATGTTGTGATTGTTGTCCTACGGACTAAAACCCTTCGGTTTATATAGACACCGGAGAGGGTTAGGGTTACACAAGGTCGGTTACAAAGGAGGAGATATCCATATACGTATTTCCTAGCTTGCCTTCCACGCCAAGTAGAGTCCCATCTGGACACGAGACGAAGTCTTCAATCTTGTATCTTCATAGTCTAACAGTCCGGCCAATGGAGATAGTCCGGCTGTCCGGAGACCCCCTAATCCAGGACTCCCTCAGTAGCCCCTGAACCAGGCTTCAATGACGATGAGTCCGGTGCGTAGTTTTGCCTTCGGCATTGCAAGGCGGGTTCCTTCTCCAAATACATCGCAGAAGAATTTGAATACGAGGATAGTGTCCGACCCTGCAAAATAAGTTCCACATTCCACCGCAGAGAGAATAATATTTTCGTAGATATAATTTGCTGGCTTGTTTTGGCAGCACGACGTTATGTCATGGCCCGGTGATTATTCGAACCGTTTCTTTTAACCAGCCCCGCACGTAACGCGAGGCAGTTTTTCGACACGTCTTGTCAAAGCAGAGATCGTGTCCCCTTATTATGGGATTCTTATCAATACGGGCGTGGGTAACCAAACCGCGCCATCAATTGCGGTGCTTGGGGGATAAGCGAGTTTTACCAAGCAAGTGGGGACGCTTAGTTTCGTCCGCCCATATAAAGGGATAAGGATTCACCTTTCTATCCATGCCTTCTTCCTCCTTTGCTCATCCGTTCTCGCACACTCGAGCTCCAGCGCCCAAGTCCGCACTTCCACCTCAACCTTCTCCAACCATGTTCTCGAGCTCTAGCGCCCAAGTCCGCACTTCCCACCTCGACCTTCTCCAATCATGTTCGGAGCGGGAGGCAAGTGGATGGTCTCCTCCGTCACGGAGGGAGACATCAAGAAACTGAGGAGAGCCGGATACCTGCCCGACGACATCACGCACCGGCTCCCAGATGAGGGGCAGCTCATCCCCACCCCCAGGCCCCATGAGAGGGTGTATTCCTCACCCATTTCCTCCGCGGACTGGGATTCCCTCTCATCCCTTCGTCCGGGCGTCATGTTTTATTACGCCTGGATTTCCACGATCTGGCCCCGAACTTCGTCCTCAACATCTCGGCGTTTATCATCATGTGCGAGGCCTTCCTCCGCATCAAGCCCCACTTCGGCTTATGGCTGAAGACCTTCAATGTCAAGCCGAAGGTGGTGGGCGGCCGCCAGGCGGAGTGCGGAGGCGCCATGGTGGGCAAGATGCCCAACATAACATGGCTCGAGGGCTCCTTTGTGGAAACCATAAAGGGGTGGCAATCGGGATGGTTCTATATCACCGAGCCGCGCGACCCCGCATGGGTAGCGGCCCCCTAGTTCCGATTTGGCATCCCCATGTGGCTCACCTCCTGGAAAGAGAAGGGCCTGTCATGGGGTAGTTCGAAAGAGCTGACTAGACTCCAAACATGTATTCAAAACATGGTGGACAAGAAGCTCAAGCTTGTCAACATAGTCCAGATTATGCTCATCCACCGGATACTCCCGTGCCAACAATGGGAGTTCACCTTGTGGGAGTTCAATCCGGCGCAGCACCGGACTCTGAACAGGCTCTTCGACACGACTCATGAAGACTCTTGGAGGGTGCTGTTCAAAAGTGCTGAGGTCCCTCCCCCTATTACTGAGGATCGCGGATTCAGGCGCGAAGCGCCAAGCCAGTGCGGTAAGCTGCTTTACCTTTCACAGATACTTATTTTTTATATAGATTGACTCTATGCGGGATCTAAACTCCCGTACCCTTTGACAGGACTGGCAGAAGATGGTCGGACAGATCGACTGTCCGGCTCCTTTGCCCGAAGGCCCCGCAGAACGGCTCTTCTGCGAAGATGTTGACTCCGGCCCCTTATAAGGTGCCGGAGAAGACCAAGAAGGCCAAGGGAGCTCGAAAGAGTTCCCGACGCCAGCGTCGTCGGACTCACTGTCCGATGACTCTGCGGCGCACTCTTCCCCGAAGACGAGGAAGAAGAAGAAGGAGGTGCTCCCCCACCGACTGGGGGAGACAGAAAAGGAAGTCCGCCCAACTGGGGGGGCGAAGGGTCCAAGAAGGAAGGACTCTCCTTCCGACAGCTCCACTGCGCGACGGAAGGCGAAGACGTGGTTGCCCAAGGCCAAGCCCCTGGGGAGATCGTAAGTATTCGAGATACCAAAGTAACCCATAGGATTCCTTTGTCCCACTGCTTTTCCCTAATCACCGAACATAATTAATGCAGGCCGCACGAGCCCAATATCGAGTATCATCGGACGGCTCCCTGGGCTCGACATGAATAGCGATCCAGTCCCGACCGCCATCCTCCCCTCATCTGGCGACGACGCCGAGGTGTTGTCTCAAGAGGCACCGGATCGAGGGGAGACCAGTCCCGGAGCGCCTTCAAGCGACTTTCGGACTCCGGAGCCGAGGGGATGGGGCCCCCGAGGCTCCGAGTTCGGCCCTTCAGCCGAACACCGCGCGGACCCTTCCAGCGGTTCCGGGCTCGGGCAGGCCGGTCTCCTTCTTAAGAGGGGCAAGACGCTGTGCCGGTGACCTCTGTCCATCCAGAGGCACCGGACAATCTGCTGGAAGCGCTTCGCAGCGCTTCCATCGATGAGGAGCACCGCACTATCATGAGTGCGGTGATCCAGAAGGTTCAGTCCGCCAAGAGCGGATTGACTGAAGGATGTGCCAGCCTTCTAACAGGCTTCGAGGTAAGTGTTAAAATGTAGTAGAAATATTACTGCATAGACAGTAGCCCCTGATGCTTTGTTCGGTGTTCACAAAGAAAAGCCAAACAGAGGATCAAATAATATTGCAGGAGCCTAATATAAGTATGTCAATATGCATATGCAGGCGTCGCTGTTGGCGTCCGCCGCACTAACTGCGGAGGTTGTCGTACTGAAGCAGGACCTCGAGAGGTCCAAGAAGGAGCTCGGCCTTGCCAAGAGGCAGCTCGAGGAGAACAAGGGTAAGTAATACCCCGTCTATAGATATGTAAAAAGGACGCGATTGCAAAATGACAGGATCATCGTATGTTTGTCAGGGGCCACGACCGAGGTGGTGACCCTGAAGCAAGCGCTAACCAAAGCCGAAGATACAGTGGCCAAGGAGTACACCGAGCGAGAGGAGCACAAGGCTCGGGTGGGCGAGGTGCAGCAAGAGCTCCAGGCTCTCGTGACAAAGAACGAGGCGTTGGAGGTTGACTCGAAGACGCGAGAGTCTGAGCTTGTCGCGGCCCTTGAGAGCGCAAAGAGTGCCAAGGCCGAGGCCCAGAAGGCCCTCCAGGAGATCGACGCAATGAAGACGATAGCGGCGGGTAAGGATTTCTATATGCAAAGCAAGCATGTAAAATTAAATTACCGATTACTTACCCGGATCCGGAGCTCTTCAGGAGCATTCGCAGATTTGCCCCTCAGTGTGTCCGTGGCCGCACAATTTTACCAAGGCCGACGGAAGCTCGACGGAGAAGCTGTTTCTGGTCTCAGATGGCTGAGCGAACATTCCGCGCATGAGCGACCAGCTGAAGCAGATGGTCGAGCTACATAAGGCGGCCGGATCAGGCCATGAAGAGCTTTATAGTCGGCTTGTGGCCTGGCGACGCCCTGAACAGCTTCTTCGGCCCGTGAGCGGCTTGTGATGCCCTGCCCATCGGCTGGAAGTCGTCAAGCGATCTGTCTGCATTTGAGGTGCACGCCGGGCTTCTTTGCCCGTGTGAAAAATGCAGTGGGTCAAGCTAGAACCGTGAAGCTGATCAAGGAGGGCCACCAGAGGGCCAAGGAGCACCGCCACCCCGAGATGTACTATGAGGGTGTTCTGCCGGGTGCCCGTCTTATCGCGGATGAGTGTTCAAAAATGTAATATTTGAATGAGACTTGCTTTTATCCTGTATGTATGAAAACTTGTTTCATAATGCGCTATGCAACGCTTGTTGAATTTAAAATATTACCTTCTGTTTGGCCTGTTTATCCAATCTGAGAGATGGCTAGCCTCGGCTTCTGCCCCCATGCCACGAGTGCTGGGGTGTTCGGGATAAACCTGAGCACTCTTGTTCCCATGTTTGGGTCCTTCGAGGGAGGTGCTCAGCACAACGAACAAGGCAACCGGACTAATAATGCTTTATCACTCTCACTTAGCCATAGAATTCTATAATTTTAAATTTCGGCGAAGCCCCTGGTATTCGGAAGGCCGAATTCGGGGCGCGATACACGCCTGTAAGCCGGACAGGCCGGCCCCTCGCCCTAAGCGGCATAAGTCTTTAGGGACTCGAAAAACCTCGCCGAACAGCGACCAGTCTCTCGCCTTATCATGACAGTCAGTTTTAGCTTTCTCTACTGAGGTGCTCAGCCGGCAGAACCGGGGCACAATCGCAGTAGTTCTCCTAGCGCTACCTTAGCCGATAGAGCGGAACGTAAGGTACCAAAACATAGGAGCCGGGCAAACCCAACATTTGACCAAAGACATGATTCAGAGCTGATGCATATAATGCTATAAGTTCGGGGTGCCGCACTTGTGAAAGTGTTCGGACTTTTCACACCGCATTGTGGGGTATGTAAGCCCCTGGTGTATTGGCCGTACCAGAGTGTACGGTTGCAAGGCGTCATTAATGAACACACACACACACATATATATAACAAGAATGCAATAATAGTCATAATGTCATGCATTGAAAAATTGCGTTAAAGCAGAGTGATACAGATAGTGCGATAAGCAAAAGAGTAGGACTATGTCCCTTCCAAGGGCGAGCTGAGGAATGATATGAAATCTGTAATCAACCTGGGAATTCCGTTGTATAACATAGCTGTCTGCCTCCTTGGTTGCTGTATCAAGTGTTCGGCAATAGAGCTGCCGGACAGTGTTCCAAGAGATTAAGGTCCTGAAAGGAAAAGAAAAATAACCAAATGGGAAGCCCCTAGTGCGGTTTAGGCCGCGTTTTGGGGCGTGCCGCAGTTGTGCCCCCCCTCCCCACCTGTGCCCATGGTATTTTTAATGCGTAATTATGTATGCGCGGCACGAATATCGCCGTTGGGCTGGGATTGGGGTGGCCGCCGTATTGCTACGCAAACTCAGATCGCACCAGGCGGTCTATTTGCCGATTGCCCCGAGCGCGCTTGAAGGTGTCCAGGCTTTGAAATGCCGAACTAGTAGATTGCCTTGAGAGGCTGCTTTGCGCTTCTGCTGCGAGGGCCGCGGTGTGCTCCTCTGTTCGGAGAGAGCACTCTGTGTTTCCATTGACTGTAATAACTCCGAGGTCCTGGCATCTTGAGCTTGAGGTATGCATAATGCGGTACCGCATTGAATCTAGCAAATGCGGTTCGCCCGAGCAGCGCGTGATAACCACTGCGGAACGGGACTATATCGAAGATTAACTCTTCGCTTCGGAAGTTATCCGGGATCCGAAGACCACTTCCAGTGTAATTGAGCCTGTGCAATGGGCCTCTACCTGGAATGACGCCCTTAAAGGTCGTTTTTGTGGGTTTGATCCTTGAGGGGTCTATACCCATTTTGCGCACTGTGTCCTGATAAAGCAGGTTCAGGCTGCTGCCGCCGTCCATAAGGACTCGAGTGAGGTGAAATCTGTCGATGATTGGGTCTAGGACCAGTGCGGCGAATCCGCCATGACGGATACTAGTGGGGTGGTCCCTGCGATCGAAGGTGATCGGACAGGAGGACCAAGGGTTGAACTTTGGGGCGACTGGCTCCAACGCATATACGTCCCTGAGCGCACGCTTCCGCTCCCTCTTGGGGATGTGGGTTGCGTATATCATGTTCACCGTCCGCACTTGCGGGGGAAACCTCTTCTGTCCTCCAGTGTGCGGCTGCCGGGGCTCCTCCTCGTCATCGCTATGCGGCCCCTTGTCCTTGTTTTCGGCAATTAACTTGCCGGCCTGCTTGAACACCCAACAATCCCTGTTGGTGTGATTGGCTGGCTTGTCTGGGGTGCCGTGTATTTGACACGAGCGATCGAGTATACGGTCCAAGCTGGACGGACCCGGCGTACTTTGTTTGAATGGCTTTTTCCGCTGACCGGGTTTAGAGCCTTTGAATCCGGCATTGACTGCCGTATCCTCAGTATTTTCGCTGTTAATGCGGCGCTTATGCTTGTTGCGACGTGACCTGCTATTGCCGTCCTTGGTATCTGAGGTACCATGGTTCTTTGATATGTTATTACTGCGAGCCAGCCAGCTGTCTTCTCCCGCACAAAAGCGGGTCATGAGCGTCGTGAGAGCTGCCATAGATTTCGGCTTTTCCTGACCAAGGTGCCGGGCTAGCCACTCGTCTCGATGTTGTGCTTGAAAGCTGCTAAGGCCTCCACATCCGGACAGTCGACGATTTGATTTTTCTTTGTAAGGAACCGAGTCCAGAATTGCCTGGCCGACTCTTCTGGCTGCTGAATTATGTGGCTCAAGTCATCGGCGTCTGGTGGTCGCACATAAGTGCCCTGAAAGTTGTCGAGGAATGCGGCCTCTAGATCTTCCCAACAGCTAATGGAGTCCTTGGCAAGCTGTTAAGCCAATGCCGGCTGGTCCTTTGAGCTTTAGTGGGAGGTATTTGATGGCGTGTAAGTCATCCACGGGCCATGTGGATGTGGAGGAGGAAATCCTCGATCCATACCGGGATCTGTTGTGCCGTCGTATGATTCAATATTTACAGGTTTGAAACCTTCTGGGAATTGATGTTCCATTACTTCGTCTGTGAAGCATAAGGGTGTGCGGCGCCTCTGTATTGGGCTATATCACGACGCAGCTCGAATGGGTCTTGCCCGCTGTGTTCGGCCCGGCCGGATTTGCTTTTACTGTATCCGGCGTGACGTTTGTCGTCTCGCAGAGTGGTGCACCCTCGTGATCCGTAGATCGATCTTGAATGCTTTGCCTTGTCCTCCAATATGTCTCGCAGGTCTGGCGTATCTCCCCATGCCTTTTTATTTGAATGGCGTTGGGGTGGAGGCTGAGCTTTTGGCTGGAATGCCTCTCTATCGCGGCCACGAGGTGGCCGATCAGCCGTATCATACGCTTCTTCCTCCAGTCGGGGTAGTAACCTGCGCCTTGGGTAACTCTTGGAGGGGCGCTCGAGTTTATATTCCTCGGCCACGAGGACTTCAGTCCATTTGTCAGCTAGCAGATCTTGATCAGCTTGAAGCTGCTGCTGCTTTTTCTTCAGGCTATTTGCCGTGGCCATAAGCCGGCGCTTGAAGCGCTCTTGTTCGACGGGATCCTCTGGTACGGCGAATTCATCGTCGCCGAGGCTTGCCTCGTCTTCGGAGGGGGTGGATGATTGTCATCCTCCTCCTCTCCGTCTGCCGCTCTCTCAGGAGAGCTGGCTCCTTCGTCCTCCTGCTCTAAATCTTGCTGGAGGGGATTGTTGTTGTCTTCGGCACTATCCGGAGTGTTATTATCTCCTGTGCCGGTATCACCACTTTTGCTTTGGCGGGACTTAGAGCGGCGCCGCTGACGTCGGCGCTTGGGTTGCTTCTTGGAGGGGTCATCCTCGCTATCTCGTCGCCATTGCCTTGTTGGGTGTATCCACCATGTATATGTCATATGACGAGGTGGCTTTCCAGTGCCCTATAGGTGCTGGCATGTTCGTCTCCTATATCGTCGTCCATACCGTCGATGTCTTCGGAGTCGAAGTCGAGCATGTCGGTTAAATCATCGACAGTGGCTATAAGTGGGTGGTGGGTGGGCGTCGAATTTCTTCGTCGTCCGCATCCCAATCCTGTTGGCCATAATCCGGCCAGGGCTCTCCTGACAAAGAGAGAGACCTTAGTGAATTCAGAATGTCGCCGAAGGGCGAGTGCTGAAAGATATCCGCGGCGGTGAATTCCATGATCGGCGCCCAATCGGATTCGATTGGCAGGGGCGCGATGGTTCGGAGTCAGGAAAAAAGAGTCCGGCACCTTGGAGTCACGGGCTGGCAGAGGATTATGCTGGTGTTGGATCGCCGTTGAGACTGCAGCCCCTGAGGCGGTGTCTAACCACCCGTCCTCGATTGGCGCAGTTGGCTCGAGCTAAGGGTCGGAGCTGATGCGGGCGCGGCCTCTGGGGTACTGTTCGGCGGCAGAGCTAGGTCATACCCATCGCGACAGTGCGGCGCGCCCGGCTGTGGCTCGAATCCGTCGAAGATCAAGTCTCCGCGGATGTCGGCCGTGTAGTTCAAACTTCCAAATCTGACCTGATGGCCAGGGGCGTAGCTTTCAATCTGCTCCAGATGGCCAAGCGAATTAGCCCGCAGTGCAAAGCCGCCGAATACGAAGATCTGTCCGGGGAGAAAAGTCTCACCCTAGACCGCATCGCTATCGATGATAGTAGGAGCCATCAAGCCTAACGGCGACGACACAGAGGAACTCTCAATGAAAGCACCAATGTCGGTGTCAAAACCGGCAAGCCTAACGGCGACGACACAGAGGAACTCTCAATGAAAGCACCAATGTCGGTGTCAAAACCGGCGGATCTCGGGTAGGGGGTCCCGAACTGTGCGTCTAGGCTGGATGGTAATAGGAGGCAGGGGACACGATGTTTTACCCAGGTTCGGGCCCTCTTGATGGAGGTAAAACCCTACGTCCTACTTGATTAATATTGATGATATGGGTAGTACAAGAGTAGATCTACCACGAGATCAGAGAGGCTAAACCCTAGAAGCTAGCCTATGGTATGATTGTATGTTGTGATTGTTGTCCTAGGGACTAAAACCCTTCGGTTTATATAGACACCGGAGAGGGTTAGGGTTACACAAGGTCAGTTACAAAGGAGGAGATATCCATATACGTATTGCCTAGCTTGCCTTCCACGCCAAGTGGAGTCCCATCCGGACACGAGACGAAGTCTTCAATCTTGTATCTTCATAGTCTAACAATCCGGCCAATGGAGATAGTCCGGCTGTCCGGAGACCCCCTAATCCAGGACTCCCTCAGTTAGGGTTACACAAGGTCGGTTACAAAGGAGGAGATACACATATCCGTATTGCCTAGCTTGCCTTCCACACCAAGTAGAGTCCCATCCGGACACGAGACGAAGTCTTCAATCTTGTATCTTCATAGTCCAACAGTCCGGCCGAAAGATATAGTCCGGCTGTCCGGAGACCCCCTAATCCAGGACTCCCTCAGTTGCACACTGGCAGTCTTCAGTTATCCTCATGAGCTTTATTAGTTGCACAAATACATCATATTAGTTCTTATGATCCATTTTATGAATATATAGCTTATTCCAATACTGATCCAAATGATGATTGCTAGTTTCTTTTTCATTCTTGTTTTTCTGTTTGTGTTTAATGTTTCCTTAATGTTTTTATCTTCTCATCAACAGGCCAGCGGTGAAGGAGTTGAGGTGGCTGTTGGGGAAGATGTGGAGCGACAATCACAAGCAGGCAGGATAAGGGCATCACCAGCGCGGTTTGCAAATTTCAACGCCTCTCTAACCCCACCACAAAAGTCAGAGCTAGTTTCGAGGTTGTTCGGGGGGCTATTGAACTTATTAGACACACTTCCAGCGGACCTCACTAAGTTCCTGGTGCAGTCCTACCAGCCACAGACCTCTGAAATGGTTTTCCCAGGAAGGGGAAGCATCCGTGACGATGCTAACAGTGTTCAGAGGCTATTTGATCTCCCAAACAGGGGCCAAAAAGTCAGATATTTAGTTGACAAGGATGCCACTAGGAGATTCAGACAGGCTTTCAACATAACTAGAAATTCTCATCCCCAGATCACTACATGGCTCAAGATGATTCAGCATATGGCTGGAAGAATGGATGACACATTCTTTATGGCCTGGCTTGTGGTTGCCTTCAGCACTTTTCTAGCACCAACCACGGCCTTTAAGCTCAGCCCAAAGTGCTACGGACTTGTGCTAGATCATCAAATGCTCAAGAACACAAACATCTGCCTCTTTGTAGCAGAACACATTAATGAAGCTTTCCAGAACATGGACCAGGAGAAGCAAACTATCTGCTGCTGCTTGTATCACTTGATGGTTAGTGAAAACGACCACTTCCATCTGTTCTTGTTCTTTTGTGCAGTTATAGTTTGCTGAAATACTCATAATAATAATTGAACTTGGATTTTCTTTTGTTGGGTCTGGTGCAGATACTATACCTTGATGCGCTCGTACATGACATCCCAGTAAGCAACTGCGTGATACGATCGAATGCATGGGATAGTACTCTAATTGCCAAGGTGATCAAGAAGGATACTATCTCTCCTGGTGTGTTCAGCAAATTACAAGTGAGTTCTCTTTGTTTTTTTCCAACAGTGTCTTCTTTTTATGTTCTTTTGATGTCTAGTCACTTTTTTGGAAATTGCACAAAAAACTGTCATCAGTTGGCACAATAATGCATGTAGTTGCACAGCTTGTAGCTTTAAGTTTGGCATCTGCACACATGTTCATTTTAAATTGGCACACCGTCTTTTTTAAGTTGCACAGTTTTACTAATTTTGTTGCACAGATGTGTGGCATCAGTTGGTAGAAACTTTTTTTCTGTGCCATGTGGGTTGCATAGTTTTTGTGTCTTTGTTCAGTTGCATATATGTATAGTCGAATTGTCTACCCCGGTATCTTGTTGTAGTTGCATAGGTTATAATGTTTGGTTTCGTTCAACACACAAATCTGTTTTTGATAACCTTGTTCTTTTATTTTTCTCTTTTTTTACATCAGCTTAAAGAGGAGTATAGAGGCACAGAGCAGACACCACTATTTGGTGGAATTTTGCAAGCTGAAGCATTCGTGGCATCCAAGTTACCAATAACCTACAATCCGCAGGTTAGTGTTTTGCATATAGAAATTTGTACCACTTACCAACAATTTATTTTGGCTGGGATGTATGTTCAGCTGCACATGTATAACTTTTGTAGTTGCGAGAATACAGGATTCAGTTGGCTGGGATGTATGTTTAGTTGCACCTATAAGCTTCTGTAGTTGCACATGTTCTTTGGACAGTCAAAGTGTTTGTTTGCAAGCATTGACATCAAGTTGGCAGAATGCATGTTTCTAGTTTGTGCCACGGTGCATGTGTAGTTGGCTAGAATCATGTTTTTAGTTGGCCAGAAAGTGTGTCTTAGTCGGTTTTTGTTTATCACATCATTGTCAGTTATAGACATTTTACTTTTTAAAGTTTTTTTCTAACTGAATCTTTTTTTGTGTTGATGCAGAAAAAGGCAAAGATTGCGAAAGTGGTCAATGACCTGTGCAAGGTTGTAACTGAACAGGTTGGCACCTTCATTGAAGCAGTTGCCAAGATCGATGATGAGGAACCGGATATTGATCCTTACATACAGCAGCCATCAATGGGAACTGGGCCGTCACGCCGTGCTCCAATAAGAAAGAGACGGGGGCCAACTATACAAGAAGAAGAAGAAGAGTTTGTTGAGGAGGAGTCCGAAGAAGATGAGGAAATGGAAGCAGCAATAGATGTTGACGATGATGAGGACGAGGACACAGATACGGATGAATCAGAGGAGGAGGACAAGGAGGAGGATGAAAAAGAAGAAGATGCACAGGAGGAGGAGGAGGGGGGAGGACAAAGAAGAAGAGGACAAAGGAGAGGAGGAGGACAAGGAAGAATATAGTGAGGCAGAGGAGGAGGAATAAGAAGAGGCCAAAGAGGGGGACGGGGACAAAGGTGCAGCAGTTGATGGCAGTGAGAGGGAAGAAAACGACGATGAAGAAGACGAGGATGGTTATGGTGATGATAAAGTGGGATCCAATGGAGGTAGCGACAGCAGCAATGATGATGATGACAATGCCTCTAATTCTGGTGGTATAGGCGGCAACACATCCAGGAGGACTAGCACTTCTGCCACCCCTGCCAGCAGTAGCAATTCATTGAGTAGCAGGAGCACACTACATATGTTGATTGACAAAACTTGCTGGAAAGACAAGGATTTTCCGAAGTCAAAGAAAAATGACGAAGCAGAATCTCAGGGCAGCATTGATATGTTCAATCTCTGCAACTTGAAGCCAGCTTTGCCAACCACCTTTCTCGTGCTGGATTTTAGCGACAAAGATATGTGTGAGAAGATCAACTCTGCCATTGACAAGAGCCTATTCTTATCAAGTGATGCTGAAAAGAATCAAATTGACATGGAGGAAGCAGGAAAGGGTCTTCATTGGGTTCATTCAAAGAAAAAATACAAGGAATATTTGAAGCAGCTTCCAGACCTAAGCTCCAGCAAGAGCAAGGCAGGATCCATGGCAAACCCTCACGTGGTCCAGAAGCGTAAAGCAGTTTCAATGAAGAAGAATCTGTAGCTGCCTCAAACCAAGGAGAAGATGGTGAGTGTAGATGCTGAAATAAATATGGTCAAGGAAGCTGTGCTTCAAAATTATATGCCAACTGTAGTGAGCAGAGAGCCAACCACCATCACAGGAGTTCAACAGATCAAGGGGAAGACTCCCCTTTCAACAGTCCCACCAAAACCACCTAAGCAGCAAAAGATTGTCAAGTTTGCCAGGGGCACAAAGGGGGAACAGGCCACAAAAGGTTTGGGGTTAAGAGACGAGAGAGAACTGCGTGCCGCAGCCATTGATGCAGGGGTGCCAAGTTCTGCTAGGTTGCTGCCAACTCAGACTGGAAAGATGCCAACTACAGATACCAGTGTGCCAACTGATGTGTCAGTTAGCAACGTGGTCATACTCAAAACCATCACAACTACTCAGGAAGGCACCACTGCAACTGCAAGCCCCAAGGTGCCTACTCATAGAGATGCTTCATTGCCAAACACAAAAGGAGGTGATCCAACTACCAAAGTGTCGTCCCCAGGAGCTAGCACACAGCAGCCAAGCAAACCTGCATCACCAAGAGCTGACTTTCAACAACCATTAACACAAGAGGAGGTGTTCAACATTATAAGTAGGTGCAAGCCTCCAAGGCCACCAACTACAACACTATTGCGAACCAAGTCAGTGAACGATGCACCCGTGTTTGTGCCGCAAGGAGACACTACAAAAAAATACACTTCCGTGATGATACGTGTTTGTCACAGTAGGTCGCTTTTTTGTCATGCATGTACATCCATGACAAATTTATGACAGAATCAAGATAGTCATACCTGTGCTGTCGTAGATGTGTTCCATGACATTACCAAAATTATCATCACGGAAGTGTCCACTTCCATGACAATAAATCACGCGTCATAGAAGTGCTTTCGTCAAGGGTGACTGACATGTGGCATCCACCGTGACGGAACGCCGTTAAGCTATCGGGTCGGGTTTTGGATCCGATAACCCGTTAACAGCCCCGACCAATGGGGATTTTCCACGTGTAAAATCACCATTGGCTAGAGGAAACACGTGTCGGCTCATCGTTGGGACAGATGTCATCCACTCACTGGACAGAAGGCGCCTATGATACGTCGACACGTGGCATGGCCCAACAGTGGCCCATTCCTGTGAAAAGGCTGGCCCATTTGACTTGGTCAAAAGCTGGTGGGCCGGCTCATGGAAAGCCTGTTAACGGCATGTTCGCATATAGCCCATTTACAGCCCGCTAACCCAAGGCCCATTACGCCCTATCCGAATTAGGCCCAGTAGCGTCATCTGGGCCATCCAATAGATTACAGCTTGTTTTCACTTCTGGCCCATGTATAGCCCATGACGTCTTTCGGCCCATATGAGGCCCTTTGTAACTCTTGGCCCATTAGCGGCCCGTGCTGAAACTGGCCCGTAATGAATAGTGTATCACTTTACACCCATTAACGGCCCGTGGTGAAACTGGCCCGTAATGAACAGTGTATCACTTTATACCCATTAACGGCCCGTTATTCCGTTGGGCCGTCTCCAGCCCATGTTATCTTTCGGCCTTCTCAAAGCCCATTTATTCTTGGGCTCATTTCCAGCATTCGTTTACTTATGGCCCGTTACTGTCATTTTCTGCTTGTGGGCCGAATTCAGCCTGTGGTTACAGTCGGCCCATTGGTGGTCCGTTAATACGTTGGGCCGTTTTCATAGCGTCATCAAATATGGCCTATTAACGATGGTCCGTTATGGTCGGCCCATAAACGGACGATTCCAACTCTAGCCCGTTTACGGCCAGAATGCGGTCTGTTTGGCCCATGTTTGGCCAATCGATCATACGGCCCGTATAAGGCCCATTGATGATACGGCCCGTAGAAGGCTCATTGATGATACGACTCGTAGAAGGCCCATTGTTTCTACGGCCCGTAGAAGGCCCACTGTTTCTACGACCTGTAGAAGGCCCACTGTTTCTACGACCCGTAGGAGGCCCAGTGTCACTAGCTACAGTAAATATTAGCCCATGGTTATTGTGGCCTAGTTTTAAAAAATAGGTTATTGCAGCCACTAGCAAACCGCAGAAAAAGAACTGCACTAACTACAAGCAAACAAATAAACAAGACAACAAGGAAATAAATAAGCAAGCAACTTACACTAGGCTATCACGGCTATTACACATATTACATCCACTGGGCATCAAAGTTCGCCACCAGTGCAAATATAGGGAACACAGCAGCATATAAACGCCGCAGCAAAACAAGTCCAGAACTGAAACCACTTCAGAAGAGCTCAAGAAACAATATCCTGGGTACCCATAATGCTGGCAAGATGCTTAGCAAGCTTCATAAGTTTCTCTTGTTTGGCGCTTAAGTCCTCCAGCGCTTGCTGTTGCACCAAAAAGTATGCATCTGAATTCTGGAGGGACTTCCTCAGTCCTTTGGCTTCCTGTCGCATAACATCTGATCGATGTCTCTCAACTTGAAGTTGAGACTCAAGAAGCCGAACTGATTCAGGCAATGAGTTCAAAGAGCTGGTGCCAGCAGTGGTAGCCAGTAACTCGAACACTACATCAAGACAGGACTTTGGGGTTGTCTCAGTGTCTTCAATATAGTTTTTATCAGCTTTCTTGGAGACCAACAGGGATGTCTCACTATCTTGAACCTTATCTGCATTACTTCCTTTACCATTGCATAACAGGGTACTCTTCTCCAATATTTTATCCATGTTCTAAAAGAGAAACAAACAAACACATCTCAGGTTTACAATGTAGTATATGAAACTCATTTTGGTAAACCAATTCAGTAGTAAGGTGGACAGGATAACAGCATGAAACAAACATATATCTATGTAGTATGGTCACTGTATGGTCTATATCATTCTAGTTTATGTTGCCAAATCAAGATAGATATAGTTCAAATCATATCTATTTAAGACAAAGCAGCATAGACAGAATATAAGTGTGGGAAACTACACAACAATAACAACACTTGTAATGTGCATGGCATGAGAACATAACTGTTTATTCAATTGAAACTGAAATCAACATAGAGCAAGTTACAACAGCAAACAGCCAAACACGTTGAAGAAACAAGTTTAAAACATACCTGTTGCGCCATTGGAGTTTCAATTGCATCCTTCAAATTTCAAATTAGTTGGTATCAGTAAATACAGTGATGCAAGAGCAAAGTAGTATGAACCATAGCTACGGAACCTGACCTGAGAACAATTCTTCTTCTGCTGTAAGCGTTGGCTTCGGGTTCAGAGTGGTGGTCCTCGTGATTTGGGCACTGCAATTGCCTTACTAACTGCTCGCGTTTAGGTGCTCTGTGGTGGAGAAGGTGCTGTGTCAACGGGAACTGGGTGTCTATCTGCTGGGGTTGGGGTTAGAAGGGGTGTAGCTAGTTCTCTGTCCAACTGGGTAGGGGTACAATCTGCATGAGTGTGGGTTATGTGTGGTGGGGTTGGTTCTTGGGCAAGTACAACTGTGGTTCTATCTGCATCAACAGGTAGCACGATCTTTTCTGAAGACCGTGTTTTTACTCCCACAGATACTGCCATCACTCCCTCCAATTGAAATGGCTGATAAACAAGAAAAGTAATTGAATGTACAGACATTGTAAGATATACAGGTGCAATGGATAGTAGGGAAGAAAACAAGGCATGAAATAATTCACATTTATGTTGTCTAAGCAAATAGAATAGCAGGACATAATTTCACATATATGATGGCTAATTAAACAGGATAGCATGACACAATTTCACATGTATGATGGCTAACTAAACAGGATAGAATAACATACTTCAAAATATGATGACTATGTAAACAGGATGACATGATATAACTATACGATGTGTCTATTAAAGTAGTTGGCATGCCATAAATCACAAACATGCTGTCGATGGAAACATGATGGCATGATATAATTCACGGATAGAATGACATAATTTAAATATGATGACTATGTAAACAGGATGAGATGATATAACTATATTATGTCTTTAGAAAATGGGTTGGCATGCCATAATTCAGATACATGATGTCTATGTAAACATCATGGCATGACATAATTCAAATATATGATTTATATACTAAGGAAGTGAGCAGAGGGCAATCGCATATATGATGTGTCAACTAAGGAGATGGCATTCAATATTGTGTATAGGATGTAAAAACTAAGCATTGCAATACAACATATGCATTATATGAGTAATATAACCCAGCCAAGTTTGAGCATACACCTCAGGGGGATAATAGGACTGGTCATCTGCCTCTGAATCCTCCTTTGAAGAGCTATCTGTAAACAACAAGATATCTGCTTCAGCAGGTAGCATTGTCTGCTCTGAAGACCTTGTTTTCACTCCAGATTTCTCCACCACCAATTCAAATGGCTGATGCACAGGAAGAGCAGTTGAATATACAAACATTGTCGACAAAAGCAATGAGAAATACAAAAAAGGACGGCATGATATAATTCACATATATGACGCTTGCCTAAACAGCATGGCATTGCATAATTCACATACATAATGCCTTGCAACAAGATAACATTGCATAATTCACATATATAATGTCTTGCAACAAGATGGCATTGCATAATTCACATATATGGTAATTAGACACTAAACAGGTGGCATTCACACAAAGCATGTCTAAACTAAGCAAATGACATAGCAATGCAAGATACCATGCGCACGATATAAGCAACATAACCCTGCCAAGTTAGGGCATGCACCTCGGGGGGGGGGGGAATATGATTGGTCATCTATCTCTGAATCCTCCTCTGAGGAGCTATCGGTAACCAGCAAGACATGCGCTTCGTCAAATAGCATTGTCTGCTCTGAAGACCTTGTTTCCACTCCAGATTTTTCCATGACCGTGCCAAATGGTTGATGCACAGGAAGAGTAATTGAATGTACTAAAATTGTTGACAAATTTAACACGTAATAAAAAAATGATGGCATGATATAATTCACATATAAGATGACTGGCTAACCAGGGTGGCATTGCAAAATTCACATATATGATGCCTGGCTAGACAAGATGGCATTGCATGATTCACATATACGATAAAGAAACTAAACAGATGGCATTGACACAAAGCATGTCTAAACTAAGCAGATGACATCTTTAATGTATACAATAAGCAATGCAAGGCACCGTATGCATGATATTACCAACATCAGCATGCCAAGTTAGAGCGAAGACCTCATGGGGTAAATAGGAGTGGTCTTCTCCTTCTGAATCCCCCTCATAACAGTTATCTTCCTCTTGATTATGATCTGAAATGGGTGGAGGGGGCTGCCTTTGTGCCCACCATGGAACGACGTCTGCATGAAATTTTATTGCCACGCAAGGCTCGTCTCTTTTGCTCTACATGATTAGTTCCATTGTGTACAATAACTGGCATGCATAGGAATAAAACATAGTGAGATTATGTAAGGAGTGCATGCACAAATCCAGAGTGATGGTAGCAAACTGTGGATAGACCCAAAACCAATGATAGCAGGCAGATAATAGCTTTAGTTAAAAAATACAGATAATAGCTCCTTTAATGTTTGTTTGCACCCAACATGAAACTCATAGTAGACACCGGAGATTAACCAGATAGTAGACAGATAGTACTGATTGCTGCCCCAATATGTACCCCACAACCATTTTAAAACTCAAGTTTCAGCATTAGTTTGGACCTGACTTGGAGTCTAATAGGTGAACACGACGATAATGTAGCATGTCATCATATTAAGCGACGCATAACGTAAGCAGACACGGAAGAGTGTGACCTCTCTTGCGAACCCGTGTAGTCCTCAAGGTCATCTACTCAGTTGATGATGGTAATGCAGTTGCCGTGGCTGCCGGCAGCGGGGAAGAAGATCTGAGGCGGCGAAAGACAGTCTGGAGAGCGGATCCCTGTTGTGGTGAACCCTTCCGTCATTGGAGCAGCTGAGCTGGGGTGGAACACAGCGCCGCAGGAGCAGGACAAACCAAACCACACAAGGTTTTCTTTGACACATATCTGTAACAGAAGTAATTGAGTAAGGACTTGTTTGAATTTGAGGATTCTAACAATGCAGGGATAGGAAATAGACATGAATAGGATAGGAATGCATGTGCAAAATAGAGAATTTAAAAACACAGGATTTCTGCCAATCTGGGTGTTTGATTCACAACAATTGGAAGATCACAGGATGCAAAAAAGCATGGTGAGATTAAGTCAAACCACAAGAAAATGTACGGTTATAATGCTATTATGCTACTATCTCTTAGTCTTGTTCTTGATGAATAGGAATATGAAAAGGAGGAGAAGTGGAAATTAGAATTCCTACGGTTTTTCTTTCAACGAGACACTAAAGGAACAAACCCTACAGTTTTCCTTTGCTCCATTCCTTTGCACCAAATTCATGAAAAGTAGTACCATAGGAAACTTTCCAATTCCGATGTTTTTCATTCACTTTTCATTTCAAGCACTGGCGATTCTAGTAGGCAGGCTTGAGCAAGGAAAATCCTACACTAAAAAAATGTTTTGGTGCTACCTCTATTACTTTGGACCCAGGCCACTGCCATACTAGCTTAACTCCCAGGCCCATCGACAAATGCACAGCTCAAACTCGCAGAGATAAATAATGATGGCGTTCAAGAGAGTCCATCACAGGTAGCTAAGTTGCCTGGTACCTCACTACTTGTCATATAGTAGGATAAAATAATCGTATTTCCCGTTACTACGAGTGCTCAGTGGATAATATATATAACATGTAGAGTAAAAAAGAGATGCAACAAGTGTACAACCTCTTTGGCGAAGCCATGTCATCTCAGCGTGATTGGGTTGGCCGGTGAGGATGCTCCGACTGACTTGGCTGTCGGAGGAGGGGAAGAAGATCTTAGGCATCTGGAGATGGAGCCCGAGGTACTGCTCCGCTGTGATGGAGGGTTTCGTCATTGGAGCAACTCTGGTGAGTTGTACGACGCCGAGGCTGAAGCAGGACAAGAGAGACAACGAACAACGTTAACCTGAGTGGAATTCTAATAGCATCTCCAATACATGACGTAAAATACATAAACACAAAGTTCTAGATGTAAAATACATCAGCCGCTCATCTCTGAACTTAACTTTCAAAACTGAATTTAACTGTTGAAACTGAACTTAACTGTTGAAACTGAACTTAACTGTTGAAACTGAATTTTGCTGTCGAAACTGGACGCACTAGCAAGGTGAGGCTACACGTCAGTCGACTGACTTTTTCATCTCTGGTCAGTCGATTTTGCAGCTGTTCGATACGAAATCAAGGGCCTATGGTTCATCTTCAACCTCCTCCCTCCTGAGCCGGCCAAACAGCAGCCCCCCGCCGCCCGCGGCCGGTGGTGCGCCGCCCCGCCCGCCATGAAAACACTCCCCACCGCCGGTCCGCTACCACCCCGGCCATCCCTCTAGCCCCCCCCCCTCGTGCCAAGCTTTTTCTCCGGCGATCCCCACGCCACCGCCCCGCCACAGCCGGCGACCACCGCCCCCATCCTGAACCCTAAGATAGATAGTGGGGTACCTCTCCGGCAAGCCCCCCTCCCCGCTGTAGCTGGTTCTTCCTTCACCCCGGCAGCATCGGAGTGAAGTGTAGCTAAATCGGAGCAGCATCGCAAGCAAGAGAAAGAGCGAGCGCAGCAGCGCGAGCAAGAGCAATAGCAAGAGCAGAATAGGCAAGGGACCGAGAGCAAGAGCAGAGCAGCAGCGCGAGCAAGAGCAATAGCAAGAGGAGAACAGGCAGGGGACCGAGAGCAAGAGCAGAGCAGCAACGCGAGCGAGAGCTAAAGCAGCAGCAGGTCCTACTGATGTGGACGTCGCCGCCGAGGGAGCAACGCCGTGGAGGAAGTGGCCGGCGACGCCGCCGTGGATGGAGCCGCGCCGTGTCGGCTCGAGACCGAGCGCCGGCAGCACCGCGAGATTGAATCAAGAAGAAAATGCAGCGATTAGTGTACAACCTCTTTGGTGGCACCGATTAGGCTGCAGCTTCATCCGAGGAAACGGTGATGATGATGCTCTTCCGGTGGTGCAGGTGAAGATGGTGGTGTGGGAATGGAGGTGGCGTGAAAGATGAGGGGAACGTCGGGGCAGCTCCTTGGAGGTGGAGGACGGTGTGGCTGAACCGGCGGTATGATGAGATCAACGACGGATCCTCATCTGGTACGGTGGATGAGGGACGTCGAGGTGTTGTTGTGGACGGCGTCGTCGAGGAAGAGGCTCCAGCCAGGTGGCGGACGGAGCAGGGTGTGGGGTTTCGTCGCGGGTTTTCGCGGCCTCGGTGTACGAATTGGTGGGCGGATGGGATGGCAGTGGGGAACCATGGCTTAGAGACGCGCTTGTCCGAAATGTGGGGTAAGTTACGAAAGTACCCCCACCGATTTGAGGCGGTTCTTTCGATTCAGGGGTACCACGGGCATTTCGCGTGTCGGGATTTCACAGGAGGTGGCAGTTTTCACGCGTGTTGTAATTTCGGAATAGCAAGGCGCGGGTTGAGATGGAGGGAGTTGTCGGAGCACAACGAGACAAAGATATATCTTAAATATTTCGGGCTAACAAGGCGCGGGTTGAAGAGACGGGAGTTTCCCAGCACGATAGACAGAGACGCTAGCTTGAATTTTCGGCATAACAAGGCGCGGCTTGAAATTTCAGAAGAACAAGCTTAACATGTACCCAAAAAAGACAATTTGCACCTCAACATGCACAACACACACACAAACACCATTTAGACTAGAGTAAGGTACACGTGCATTGCACGCATGAGATTTGGCAACCAAATTATGAATAAATACCACATTATAGCATGTAAGATTTGAGTCATATATGCATGATGTAGATGTTCATTTAATTCTTATAGTTCATTTCATTCAAAATCATCTAGTTTTTATAAGAAAGCTAATCTATTTTAAGATTCATGGAATTGTGTGTCGTAAGACATAAAGTAAAAACAAATAATGGCAAATCATGTAGAAAAACATTTGGGCAATTCTGATACGGAAGATTCTAGAACAAATAAGAAGTGCTCGTGTTTTGATGTTTGTGCATTATGCTTAAGTTCAACCATGGAGTCTTCTAGATTATACATGTGGCGAAATCTGGTGGAATCTAGATGATATCCAACGGCCAGTAGTGCTCAAATTTTCCATCTTTGGACCATCGGATTCGCCTCATCCAACGACCATCTTTCAAAGTTAAAGTTACCCGCACACAATATAAAAAATATATAATATATATATGGGTATAGATATAGATATGTGATGCAAAAGCCGCCCATCATCTCCAATTAGAATAGTGTGTCCATGCACGGATGCGACGTGGCCAAATGATGTCTGACATCGGTATCTCAAATTCAAATCAGTCTGACCTTGTTCAATGTGTATACATTACAACATGCTCGTTTCCAAAACACACCGTGCAAATCTCCGTTATATTCATGCATGCATGGGTTTCAAACATCAGGATCTCTTATTCAAATATTTGAATTCAACTTTACATTGATTGTGACCTCACCTATTCAGCTATTCTTTTACACCCACACAGTAGTCTTCTCTTTATAATTTTACCACTAACATTCTCTCGTGCATGCATGCACACACACTACCAGTCGGCATTATCCATCGCACGCAGGGGCGGAGCCAGGATTTGAACATAGGGGGGGCCAAGCTAAGTTGACAAGAAAAATATCTAGTGCGTAAAAAAACCGTATAGGTCGTGCTTTGGTGCTATAAAAAGATCATTACATTTGAATTAGTTTAAATTTGCCTCCATGATTGCTAGTAAAAAATCTTAATATTAATAATTTCATGAGAAGGGGTCTTGGCTGCAAATTATATTATTATTTTTATGAGAAGGGGTTTCCCTCCGCCACATTTTATAAGAGAAATGAGGCATCTACTAATTATTTATCAATGTAGATTATCATGCCATGACAAAGCAAGCCGTCTCACATTTTACTTCTAAGATGGGTGTTCACAGTTTTAGTAGTAAAAAAACACTTGCCGTTGAAATTGGGAGAGTTATAACTAGATGCAGCAACATGCTTCGAAATGAATTAATCTTGATGCTTGATGGTGTTTTTCTCTTCATAGCCATTGAACTGAAGTTTCAGAATTTGTTGTACTGTATAAGTTCGTCATATGAAATCTTTGCACCACATAAAGGAACTAGTATACGATAATTTGCATCACGATGATTTCTTGAACAAGTAAAATATAAAAAATCTCACGGCATCACTGATCACCCAAAGAGAATAAATGAAATCTGATGTATAAGTTACACACATACAAAATAAAGAATTGGGAATGATTAGAATATACTGTAGGATCTTAACCTTGGCAAGTTTAGTACGATTGGCTCGAGCCTAATGAATCGACGAGTGAAGCAACTGTGTCGCCGTTTGAATCCAATTTGATCCTGAGTTGAGCAGGGAGGGCCAGGGGCACGCACGCGGCAGGGGAGCGGATGGCAGCGGTGCAAGGGCTAATCCCACGCACACGCTAATCACGGGAGAGCGCCACGACCTACGAAACTACGGACGTGGCCATCTGGCCATTAATGGGCTTTCTCATGGGCTCTTTGCCGTTTTCCAGAATTTACCTTGAGGTGATGGGGGGGCCAGGTACAAATGTTCACCGTTGTTATCGCTAATTACCTCATGGCTGGTGACTGCTTGCTCAATCGTTAGGGGGGGCAGGCCCCTGCTCGCCCCCCCCCCCCTTGGCTCCGCCACTGATCGCACGCATGCAATCTTTTTCTTCAGGTCGGTCTCCCATGAAGGCACACACCAACACACATCCCCCTCTCCATCATATCGGGCATTCTTTATCTCTCACGCGTGCATGCGCAATGATCGATGTTCCTCTATGTATGTGTGTATATAGCTAGGTCTTTCATAGTTTTCCGCACAAACCGACCAATCGATATATCCAGTGAGGTCTCACCCTCTTTCCCACATCCACATCGATCAATCTATACCTCTCTATATAGGATTAACATATATAGCTAATACACCCACATTAATTATGTATCCAACGTCCCCCTCTTATCATCCATGCCTTCCGCTTCATCTCTCAGACGCGTGCACAATGGCGAAGACAGGGGCAGTAAGGGCCCTGCCCCCCTTCCCCCTAACATCACTATATATCAAGGCTAATATGAATGTGATCATTAGACAATTGCTGCTAAAAATGGTTTAAGTTCATGAATTGACCCTCCTTGTAAAGGATTAGCAATGCTTGGCCCACTAGCTCATTTATTTTTCATGGCTCCGCCACTGCGCGCATCAGCGCACGTGTTCGCCCTCTCTTTCTAAATATCGATCTCGCACTTGTGCATTCCTTCATTCTCTCCCTCCACTCGTCCCCTCGCACCATCTTCTAGCCCCCACCAGATTTTGCCACATGTACAATCTAGCAGACTCCATGGTTGAACTTAAGCATAATGCACAAACCTCAAAACAACAGTGGTTCTCTCTTGTTCTAGAATCTTCCATATCATAACTGCCCAAACTTTTTTCTAGTTGAATTGCCATTATTTGTTTTTACTTTATGCTTTACAACGCACAATTCCATGAATCATAAAATAGATTAAGGGCTTCTTTGATTCAAAGGATTCTCAAAGGAATTTTGGAGGATTCTAATCATTAGGAATTTTTCCTATCTTGGTTGTTTGATTCGTAGGATTGTAAACCATAGGAATTTTTCCATATGATTCATTTGCACTAGATTTCATAGGAAACATCCCATCCACTCAAACCTCTTTGAAAGAATTCTGTGTTTTTTCTATGCACAATCAAACACTCGTATAATCCTGTAGGATTCAAGACGACATTCCACTATAATCCCATGTTTTTTCTATTCCCGCGTTCTTAGCTTTTTTATAAAAACTAATTGATTTTGAATGAGATGAACTATAAGAATTAAATGAAGGGCTACATTAGGCATATATGACTCAGAGCTTACATGCTATAGTGTGGTATTTATTCATAATTTGGTTGCAAAGTCTGATGCGTGCAATGCACGTGTACCTTACTAGTACTTCGAGTATGTGCAAAACACGTAAATTAGAATACCAATGGCAGGCTACACAGTGTCTCTCTTACAGTTCATGAAGCCACGTGGCACATGTGTAGGCGTTGTCGCGACCTCCTTGCGTGGATTGATCACAGTGACGTGCTGCTGGTTCCAGAAGAATGTACTCGTCCTCCCTGAGCCATACTAGCGGTACATGCACGAAGCGAAGATGTACACGCATGCCATGCACGCACTCATTCCTCGCACGCACATGCGGGTACACGGACGGACGCAATTTTGTACCAAGATCCACCCCATGTGAAAATTTGACGCGTGTAAAGTCGTTCACTTCATTGATGGTCAATTAATACAGCGCATGCAAATTGAGTGGACGTGAGGGCGGAAGAAAGACATTATTACTCCACTACGCGCATGCGAGTAGTTAAATTGTGGGTTGCTAGTAGTACTTCCATTGGTCTCCTTCGTATTTTGTGCCAATTTTTGACAGTAACATAATATTTACGCATTTGAGCAGTGAAGTAGTACTTGAAATTTATGTTCCGCTAAACTCATCGGGAGTCGTTTCGGGCCTCGAAACCAAAGCCATCAATTAATCTTTACCTTGTTCCCATCACATTCGAAAGCCTGCTGGAGTCGTTATCCCTCGATGGCATGCCTGATCAGCTCAATAAGTAGAAGGAGTTCATCCAAGGCTTGATGGAGTTGCTGAAGGAGAGCCTCGACGACATGCCCGCTGAGCTCAATCAGCAGGGGGAGTTGACCGCCGGCTTGGTGATGCTGCTGAAGAAGAGCATTCCCTCAGAGAAGAAGGCGACCGGCGAAATCCTGCGACTTCGGGAGGACAATGCGAAGCTCTGCCACGAGATCGACCAGTTGAAGGAGAAGAACGCCGGCTAGAAGAAGCTGCATGAGAATAGTAGTTCCTCGATGAAGATGCTGCAGGCCCTCGCCATGGAATAGAAGGAAGAGTTGACGAAGCTCCGCATCGAGCACCCGGCTGCTGTCAAGGTACGTAATATGGCCATGGAACAGATGATGAAGGCTCGCGTCGAGAAATTCCGCGTCATGGACACAATGATGAAGATGGCGGAGGAGACGCGCAAGGAGATGGAGGTCGTGGAGGCGATGAAGAAGCAGTTACGACTCCGCGGCGAATTAGATCATTTGGGGTGATAATCTTCCTTCTTCTTTTGCTCTTGTGTTTCATCTTTTGCTTCGGGTGTTTCGCTGCACGTGTCACGTTCTCTGCGAGGCATGAATAGAACAACATTTTTTTAGGGAATGAATAGAACAATGCTAACAATGAGTTAGCAAATTAGTAGATCATTTTTTATCTCCATATGGCACTGGGCTGCCGTGTTTCGTGCTCCTCCGTCGCAATACTACTCCAGTGGAAAACTTGAGTATACCGCACGGTTCTTTGCTCCTCCTCGATCAGGTCGTCGGCGCTTTTATACGAGCAGTCAAATCACAAGGCCCCGCCTTCCAGCAGTAATGAGCCGTCAAATCACAAAGGCCCTCGCCTCTCGTGAAACCGACCAAGCTAGACTGCCCCGCCCTCTAGCCTTTTAAAAAATGTATACTTTTGTACAGCAGTAGTATTGATGGATTGCGCCATGGAGCAAAACTTGAAATTAAAAAAAAGTGGTACATATAGAGAGCGCTCGTTGCCAAATTATGCATATAGTACTATTAAAAAGGCTAGTCACAATAATGGTGTCCAGCACAACCCACTCCTCAAATAAAACTAAGAGGGTGCTTGGATACGTTTTAGTCCCATGACTAAAAGTAGTGGGACTAAAACATGCTAGCCTCACCCATGCTTGGATCCAAATACTAAAAAGGCTAAAATCAAGTTAATGAGCATTTATTATCCTCCAAACCCTCCAATCCAGAACTCGCCTGTGTTAAAGGAGAGGAGTTAAATGAGTAGAGAGAGGACTAATCCACATTTTAGTAGGGGTACCCCTGACTAAAAATTTTTAGTCTCAAGACTAGTTTTAGCCCCTCTTTAGTCAGGGGTGCTTGGAACTTTAGCCTCTTAAAGAGACTATTTTTAGTCAGACTAAAATAAGTCCCTTGGATCCAAGCACCCTCTAAGCATCCTGGAATTCTTTGACAAAACTAAGCACCCTAAAATTCTTTGACAACTAAACTGCTGGCTATATGATGTTGGCCTTATATATTGTACGTATATAATGTGAAGAAACATGTGGTAGTACTATACCAACTAAAAGATGAAATGTAAGAAATACTAGTATGTACATACTGAAGAGTTAAAGTAACGAGAAGAAACATAACATAGTTCTGCTGGGGGCTCAGCACAACACACCCCTCAAATTAAATTAAGCACACCTGAAATTAAACTTTGCAACTATTCCGGTAGACACTGCATTAGAACCACCATGAGCAACGACACTGCCACCTTACTCGGAGTCCTCGTCCACGTCCTCGACTTCATCCTTGTCCCTCTTCCTCTTGGCCGATACTTCTTTGCTTGAACCGCACACTTGGCTGTTGCTCTTCAGCCAACCCTTGTAGATATTGAAGCAAAGGTAGCCATCCATTGCAGCGTAGTGGATGTGGTCTATATCTAGTACATTTCGCTGCCATGCATGACGATGAAACGTGTATGGAGGTTTCTTCAGTTTACCGTAGGAAGGATGAACCATGGCTCCTGCCAGGATCAGCATTGAAGGCTGACGAGCGGACACCAGCCGATTCTTCTGGAGGTCAAAGGTGTTGCCTACAATGAGGCCTATCCGATGCAGGACGTCTTTGTCATTACCAAAGTCTACAGTAACGAATTTGACTAGGTTGCTCTCGAGGAAGTCCTTAAAATCCTGGCACTCAACGTCGGCATGGCATATGTGGTAGACCAAGCATAAGTCATGCACGCAAACCTGGATCACGGCGGGCTTCTTCCTCTCTCCATCCTTTAGATCCTTCTCTCGTCCCAGGATGGTGGTGTACTCAACATCTAGCCCAGCGACCCACTCATCATCTGAGTCTTCGAACATGTGTCTGAAGCGAGAAAGGCATCCTTTCACCATCGCGGAAGAACGGGTGTAGATGACATCGAACTCATCGCCGGTGATGGTTCTAATCTTGTACTCACCGCCGATCGTGGAGATTTGGGATGCCATGGATTTGGGAGGAGGGTTAGGATTAGTGGAACTGCCGTAATGTGAATGGACGGGACGACTAGGAGCGAACCGCTGTAGTATTAAAGGACGTGCGGGGACGAGTAGGAGCGAACTGCCAGCGTGCGAACGGCAGGGTAGTGGCTTTCCATTCTCCCATGATACGGGCTTCCGAGAGCCCTTGGATCTGAGATCGAACGGTTGCATGGCGTGATTCTAGACCTATGGGTGAATATCCTATCCTGGAGGGTTATTCTGCAAATTTTCAGCAACTTAGCATGCGACCGTTTGATCTCAGATCCAAGGGCTGCCAGCAGCCCGTATCATGGTCGCGCCTACCACGACTGTCGCGTCGCTCGCGCGTTCGCGCCCTTGGAGATTTAACACGGTGCATTAGGCTATCTGATGTTGGCATGTCATCACTTAGTCACTCATACTACAACAAGGTTGGCTATAAGTGTATTTTTTTACTCCTCTCTATCTCTTTCTTCGTACTCAAGGAAGAAACAGTGCTAAGCGCGTATATTTATTGCATTTGCCAAGGAGTGACCTCTTCCAATGAAATGGTGTTGCTAAGTTTGCTTCATTTAATTAGCTATAGACTCAAAATTGTCTTTTCACCTAGGTACACGCGCTTAGCACCGTTTCTTCCTTGGGTCACCAAACTAGTCTCTCTCTTCTTGATTAACTTGCCACATCAGACTTTATGCTTATGTGGCAAGCTTAAGAACCTGTAGGAGCAAGTAAAAGTAAGTACAATTGTGCGCTTTACATGGCATTTTTGCATATGCGGAGGAAAGAGAGGCAAGGAAGAAGTGGAGAAGTGGGCTCTCATGCAAGAGCCAGCCTCTACTACATGGTGGAGCATTGGGAGAGGCACCTATATGGAGGTGTTCGGGAACCTGGGAGACTCACGCCGGTCGTAGCGCCGTAGTTAAAATGATAATGGCAAGTCAAATCACAAGGCCCCACCTGTCCAGCAGTAACTCGCTGTCAAATCACACAGCCCTACGTTTGCAGCAGCCTACTCCCTCGTCTTCTTGCGTCTCTGTCGAACCGACTAGGCGGAACTGCCCCGCCGCCTACCACGCAGGAAAAGCCCTGCCCTAGACTTTTAAATAGTATATAGTATACTAATTTTGTATGCATGGATTGCGCCCGCGCCATGGAGCAAAGCATCTAGAAAATGGAGGAGAGACGGTGGTCTTGCAATAGAGAAGAGGGAGAGGCGAGACGGTGGTTTTGGAATGGAGATGATGGAGAGGAGAGGAGGTGGTTTTGCAATGGAGAAGAGGGAGAGGAGCATGCGGCAGCGATTTAGGATTGGACGAGAGGGCCGGCGCGCTCTGACTGGATCAAAATCAAAATCAATTTGGTGACATGCATTCACATTTTGCTTGTCAAATACAGTACGTGGTCAAACTTTGACCCAAAATACGCGAAACAACAAAAAAATACTTCCAAGACCAGCGCCGCTCTTCTGCTCTTCTCCTCTTAAACCACCGTCGCTCCTCTCCTGTTCCAATCTAAATGCAGCGCCGCTCCTCTCCTCTTCCATTTCAAAACCACCGCCCCTCCTCTCCTGTTCCAGTCCAAAACCAGCATCGCTCCTCTCCCATTCTAATCCAAAAGCAGCGCTGCTCCTCTCCTCTTCCATTCAAAAACCACCGCCGGCGAGTGAAGGTGCTGTGGAGAAGTAGATCGATGGAGGAGTACAACCGATACGTGAGGATTGCAGACGGCGACCCTGTGAAGCTAGCTAGGATGTTGGAGATACAGTCTTGGTTTGACAACAAGGACCAACTAGCGGCGACGGCGACATCCATGGCCAAATATCTGCAACAGAGCGAAAAGGCGGCGATACTCCCGGAGGGAGTCGCGCCGGAGTACATAGAGTTGTTCCTCTAGGCCATGGAGCAAACAAATTCCGATCGTGAGGGAGCGGTGGTGGGAGTATCGATCCCAGATGGAGCATCCACCAGAGATTGAAGGATCGAGCTTCTACAGGGTGCCGTTTGTGAGGGTGTCCTGCCAAAGCGAGCCGGTGGAGTCTTCGTCGACCGAACCCAACTGCAAGAGGAGAAAAGCAGTTGGCCGGATGACGCTTCCTCGCCATCGTCTCCCTCGCCGTTCACATCATCTCACGGGGTGGTTGTCTGCCGTCGAGGAATAGGAGGGGGCTGCCCCCCCCCCAGCCCAATAGTCGGGCGGTTGTGAATTGTCAGGAGGAGCTTAGGGTTGTCAGTATTTGTAGGTTGTCAATTGTGTTTTGTGTTGTGTATTTTGATAGTACTTTCAGATATGAATGTCTTTTCAATTTCAGATTTGTAGTATTGAGCATATGAAGTATTTTATGAATTCTAGATATCTATTTTTAGCACTTAAAAAATGTAGTTTCATAGGAGTATAAAAGTGCAGACAATGTGATTCTTAGAGAAGAAACTGCAAGTTTCAGTTTCAGATAAGAAACTGCAAGTTTCAGTTTCAGATAAGAAACTGCAAGTTTCAGAGGCCGAGCATTTATATTAACACGGCCTTTTCAAACAGGGTTAACATCATGTTGGAAGTTTTATTCATGGTCGAAAATGGAACTACCAGCCAGTTAACATCATGCTGATCAACATTCATGCATAGCACATCTTCATATGATGCACAGTCTAAATGCCCACACAATGTCGAGTGTGCGAAACACAGAGAAAACGAGGGACGAAGTTTTGGCAAGTGTTGGACGTGGTTTTGGGCTGCCCCGTCTAGGCTTTCATTTTGAACATGTGCAGCCCACGTCCTCGGATGGGAGGTCCATAGGCCTGTTTGTATTTTCTTAGGGACGTCATGTATCGACCGGCCTATGGACCTCCCATCCGAGGTTTTATTTTTGGCAGCCCAATTTATGTATTTTTTTGAAGAAAACGCAGAGGTCTGTTCTATTTTTATATAAGAATAGGAACGCCAGATCCAACTTATGTTTCCCTTCTAACTATATTGTATATATTTAAATTATTTTATATGTTGACTGTTTAGTTCACATAATTGGCAAATAGATGACCGCTCTCGCGATCCCCTTCGCCCCCGCCACCACCTCCACCCTCACTGCCACTACCTCCACCCTCGCCGCCACCATAGATCTCGCCGCCACCCCCCGCCTCCTGACTCCGAGCGCGCCTGCCCCCCTCAGCAAGTCCGCTCGCGCGCCCCATGGAGTCACCGGCCATATCCACGGGGGAATGGCTGGAAGACAGGCAGATGTACAAGATGCATCTCCCACGTGTCTACAAAGCCTTCCCGCAGATGCTCCAGCCGCTCAACTCCATCGCGTCGGCGGTGCTGCGGGAGACTCGAGGGAGGAGATGGAGGGAGCGGGTGATGCTGATCCGGGACGACGCTCTCTCCTGGACCCAATGCACGCGCGAATGGAGGGAAGCAGAGGAGGAAGCTGTGAGGGAGGAAGCCAAGGAGGGACCGAATCCGTTCTCTCACTCGCGCAGATATGCTCGGATGTGCAAGGATCATGTGGACGGGGAGCTGCTGAATCTAGCCCTGCGGATCTACTTCGAAGGAGATTTCTTGGAGAAGCACAGGATGCCCCACCCCAGTGAGCCGCCGATTGCGTTCGTTCGATGGGCGAAAGGAGAAGTGAATTCAGGAGATCCACGCCGTGCTACGAGATGGGAATGCTTTACTGGACTCCTGCCCACCAGCACGCCACCGGAGCCGGAGCAGGTGGATCCCCTACCTTACCTCTCCCCAAACCTGCAGAAGATTGAAATTAGGCTTGCAATCTGCTTCAATTGAGCTGTCTGGTGGTTATTTCTGCTTCCTGAGAGACAACATCTGGCTGGAGGATGAGAAGGAACCATGAACTCTGATGAATTTCCCCTATCACAATGGGGGGCGCCGGTTGGGAAGTGGTACGGCCCACCTCCGCCCCAAATGGGGGCACAATCTGGGCAGGCTCCTGTAATTGCCCAAGATCAATCTGCTGGTGGTTCTGACTCTCAGATCAGTGGGAAATTTCAAGACAAGAATTAGCAAAAGAAGCGACAGGACATCCAGAAAACTACTCCTGCCCCTGCTTCAGGCCTTATGGCATACTCTGAGGTGATCTGCTACAACTGTGGGGAACCAGGGCATCATTTGGATAAATGTGTCAAGCCCAAGAGTTGTTTTATCTGCAAAATGGTTACCCATAAAGTTGAGAATTGCCCTGTCAGAAGGAAAACCCACAGTTCTGCTAGATATGTTGGAAGTGCTGCTCCAGGATTATGTCCACCATTGACAGAATTTTCTGTGACACAGAATTAGATAGTTTTTCCCCTTTCTAGTTGTAGAGCTCTGCCCAGATGTGGTAGTGACCACACTCCTTTGTTCTGGGACTCTGGTCTTAACCAAACTCCAAAGAGCAATAGTTTTAAATTTGAAAAGTGGTGGTTGCTTAGAGAAGATTTTACTGAACTAGTCAGGAAAATCTGGAATGAGCCTACTGGGAGCAGCTGCCCCCTAGAAAATTGGCAGATCAAAATCAGGAGATTTAGAAGAACTACCAAAGGGTGGAACTCCAATGAGGAAACTAATCTTAGAAGATACAAAAGGCTTCTCCTCCTTGAGTTTGATTCTCTAGATATTAAGGCAGAAACCACTGACCTCTCTGAGGCTGAGACTAATAGATTAAACTTTGTCCATGGGGAGCTTAAGAAAATTTGGCTTCAAGAAGAAATCAAAGACAAACAAAGGTCTAGAGATAGGAACATTAAGGAGGGTGGTAGAAATATTGTTTACTTCCATGCAGTAGCTAACCAGAGGAGGAGGAAAACCCTCCTTCACTCCCTTGATGGCCCTAATGGCCATGTTACTGAGGTAGATGAGATGCTGAAAGTGGCTAGTGACTTCTACAAAGACCTGTTTAAGAAAGAAAACCCTTCTGGGTTCTCTCTACAAAACATTTTTTCCTCTGCTTCTGAAAAAGTCTCTCCTGCTGAAAATGAGCTGCTAGAAGCCCCTTTTTCAGAGACAGAGGTGAAGGAAGCCATTTTTAGCTCTTATCCTGATGGGCTCCTGGTCCTGATGGGATTCCCTTCTTGTTTTACCAGCATTTTTGGGACTTGGTGAAAAATGATCTCTTAGATCTTTTCCAAGCCTTTCATAGAGGAGAGTTGGATCCAGCAACTTACTCATGGGGGTCTGTTGGGGTCAAGTTAAATAACTATGAAAGTGATTTTTTCCTTGCTGGTAAAGGCCTTAGGCAAGGTGACCCCATCTCCCCGCTTTTGTTTAATTTAGTAGTGGATGTTCTTACTAAAATGCTGAGCAAAGCTGCTGATCACAGTCTGATTGCAGGGCTCTGTCCTGAGGTCTGCCCTGGTGGCATCATCGATACCATCCTTTTCTTAGACAATGACTCCACACAAGCTAGCAATCTGAAAACTGTTCTAACCTGGTTTGAACAAGTCTCAGGCATGAGAATCAACTACTCTAAAAGTGACATCATCCCTATCAACATGGATGATCAGGAGTTAGCAGACTTCCTCTCTATTCTAGTCTGTAATAAAGGTAACTTCCCCATTAAGTACCTAGGTATCCCTCTCCACTATGATAAACTGAGGAGAGAGGATATCCAACCCCTTCTGGATAAAATCATTAAAAGGATTGCTGGGTGGAGGGGCAAACTTCTCTCTTATAGAGGTAGATTGACCCTCATACAAGCTTGTTTGGCTAGCATTCCAGTGTATCTCCTCTCCTTCTTCAAGTTCCCTAAATGAGCAGTGAACCTCGTCAATTCTTAGATGTCTCATTACTTGTGGAATGATTTTGAGGGAAATAGGAAGCTACACCTTGCTAATTGGGCCCTAGTCTCTATGAAAAAAGATTTTGGAGGCCTAGGCATACCTAACCTCCAAGAAATTAACATCTGTCTTCTAGGGTCTTGGATTAAAAGATTCTATGAGGAAGACCTGAAACCCTGGAAGCTTCTTATTTCCCATAAATACCTAGGAAATAAACCTAATATTTTTTCCCTTCCTCCAACCCTAAGACCTCTAGATTCTGGAAAGGATTAAAATCTATTATGCATGCTGTGAAATTTGGCTACAGATGGAACATAGGGGATGGGAGCAGAACCAGGTTCTAGGAAGATACTTGGTTTGGCACATCCCCCCTAGCAGTCCAATTTTGGCCTATTTACTCTGTCCGCAATGAGCTTAACAAAAGTGTCAATGAAGTTTGGGACGGTTAATGCCTAAAACTCTCTTTTAGAAGGAACTTTAGTGATAGTCTCATGGAACAATGGTTCCAGTTGGAGGAAATTGCCAAAAGCATTACCTTTACTGCCGAGCCGAATGCCCTGATTTGGCAGCTGGACAATAAGGGGAAGTATTCCTCCAGCTCCCTCTATCATGTTATCAAATTTAGAGGGGTTCAGCCCGTGTTTATCCCTGCTGTCTGGAAATTAAGAGTTCCCCCTAAAATTCATGTATTTCTCTGGCTTCTCTCCAAAAACAAATTGATGACTAGGGATAACCTTAGGAAGAGACACATCATCAAACCCCTTGATTGTGTTTACTGCTTGGAACAAGAGTCTTGTTCTCACCTTTTTTTTGAATGTATAGTTGCTAAACATCTCTAGGCCCACATTGAGGAATATTTCTCTAGTCAGATTGACTCATCCTTCGAATCTATCGCCAGATTCTGGATTGCTACCAAAAAGTGCTAAGTTTTAAACACTGTTAGCTCAAATGTCCTTTGGTGCCTCTGGGAATATAGAAATGCTATGATTTTCAGTAACACCTCCTGGATTTCCATTCCGTGGGTCTTGAGGTTGATCAGGAACATGGTGAGGAACTGGGCGATTCTCTCCTCAAGATCGTACAAGGACAAGTTGATGAGCTTCGTGGAAACCCTAACAAGATCCCTCCAGAAACTGTTGGCGACCACTTGTGGCTGAACAAGGCTCGACCTGCTCTGGGGTTGGACCCGTGGGCTCGTCTCAAGATCTCTGATGAAGATGATGGGCACCTGGCGCTGAAAAAGAGGGACATCCACCATGCTACGCCTTCCAGCCCGGTGTCTCCGCTTGCTTACTGGTCACCGCAGGCTGACACGGCCCCTCGGCTGAAGACCATGAAGGCTTCGCTGGACCCTCGTTGTGTCATTTGAGTGCTCTATCCGCTCTGCCTTTGGCACCGCTCGAGTGATTTGTGTTATTCAGAGAACTTATTCATCCACCCCCCCCCTAGTTTGTAGCTTTTCTACCTTTGCTTTCGAACTGCTCTTTGAGCTGCTGTATCAGAATATGTTGTGGCTTCATTCTCAGCAATGGAACCGGGGAGATGCTCCCTGTTTTTCTAAAAAAAATTATTTTATATGTTATTATATAAAGCTTGGTAAGACTGTAAATTTAAGGACGAATGTAATAATATCACTTATTATTTAAATATATTTATAACAAAATGCTCAGCCCCTTTTTATTTTTTTATAACATTGCTGGCCCAACCCAACATTATAATTAGAATCAGCCCAGCAAAATCGTGTATTTCGAGAAAGTGTAAATGGGCTGTAATTTTTTAGGAAATAAAATAAACGGGCCGCATGGACGCTACATTATTTGTTCACCCAGCCTAGCTAATGGTTGTAATTCAAAAAAAAGATCAAATTGACTGTAAATTCTACCACGCAAAAAAAAGATTGTAAATTCTGAAAAAAAATGGGTTGAATACGTGCCACATTTTTGAAGGCTGAAATGTGGGCCAATAGGTCGAAGCCAATGCAAGTCGTTGTCAATTTAGTCAACAAATGATTCTGACATGTTAGCCGTTGGATTTACATCCAACGACCGGCATCCATCTTCAATCTCTCGTCTTCTTCCTCCAGCGCCGCCGGGACCACCTCCCGCCTCCTGCTGCTAGCAGCTCTGCTTAGCACGCTTCGCTATGAAGCGCTACTCCACCATTGGCCAGGCCATCCCTCCACCCCTCCACACCTCCTGTTCTTCTCCACCGGCTGCCGAACCACACCGCACTAGAACCAGTTAACCCTCGTACACCTCTCTGTCAGCGACTCTACTCCCGCGTCTTCCCATCTCCGGCTCGTTGCTGTCCGGGGCCTCGCCGTCGTCCACCACCTTGGATGCGCTCGACGCGGCGTGGCCAATGTGGTCAACTAACGACACCATCGGAAGTAGACTGTGCGTGGAGAGGCTGACAGCTGGGTCCATGGCCGCACACAAGGAAATGCCTCCTTATTACGCGCAAAATAATGATTCCTCCACCTGACATCTAGGACCCACCGGAAGGGCCTCTGTATTTCGTGAAATAAAGTGCCCCCCGCTGACATGTCGGACCCACCAGCTATCTTCGCACGCAAGGAAGTGCCTCCTTATTACGCACAAAAAAATGAATATTCCCCCTGCCAGCTGGAACCCAGCATAGTGGGAGGCTGACTTGTGGGCCTACCAAGTTGACGGGGACGGAGGGCTTTGTCAACTTAGTCAATATGAACGATTCTAGCTCCTGTTACCGTACGATATTCATCCAATGGCCGTAGTGCTTCTTCAACCTCTGGTCTTCTTGCTCCAGCCGCCCAAACCAGCGCCGGTCGTGCTGCGTGCTCCTGCCTCCCGTGGCCGGCTGTCATGCCGCGGAGGCCTCACCGCCCCTACTACTCCCACCGCTGGCCAGGCCATCCCTCTACTCACCCACACCCCCTGTTATTCTGCGGCAACAGCAGCCTCACACCGCAGCCGAACCAGTGAACCCTCGTACTCCTCTTCACGTGGGCATCCACTGATGCGTCTTCCCCAGCTCCGAGTCATCCCCTTCCTAGTCCTCGCTGTCGTCCACCGCCCTGGTGCTCTTGGCGCGGCGTGGTCAACGTGGTCAACGACCGACTTCCATCGGAAGAGTACTGTACGTGGAGAGGCTGACAGCTAGGTGCACGGCAGCCGCAAGGAAGTGCCTCCTTATTACGCGGAAAATAATTATTCCTCCACCTGACAGCGGGGACCCACCGGATAGGCCACCAGTATTTTGCGAAAAAAATCGTTTCCCCCTAACTGCTGGAACCCACCGGACGGGCCACCGTATTTCGCAAAAAAAAACGTTCCCCCCGCTGTCTGCTCGGACCCACCAGAAGTGCCTCCTTATTACGCACAAAAAAAATGAATACTCCCCCGGCTAGCTAGGACCCACCTTGCTGGGAGACTGACTTGTGGGCCTACTAAGTTGACGGGGACGAAGGGCTTTGTCAACTTAGTCAATATGAACAATTCTAGCTCCAATGACCGTACGATGTCCATCCAACGGCCGTAGTGCTTCTTCAACCTCTGGTCTTCTTGCTCCAGCCGCCCAAAGCAGCGCCGGTCGTGCCGCATGGTCCTGCCACCCGTGGTCGGCTGTGCTGCCGCAGAGGCCTCACCGCCCCCTACTATTCCCGCTGCTAGCCAGGCCCTGCGGCGACGGCAGCCTCACACCACAGCCGAACTAGTGAACCCTCGTAGTCCTCTCCGCGCGGGCTTCCACTGCCACGTCGTCCCCTTCCTAGGTCTCGCCGTCGTCCACCGCCATGGTGCTCTTCGTGCGGCGTGGTCAACATGGTCAAGGAACGACTTCCATCGGAAGAGTACTGTACGTGGAGAGGCTGATAGCTGGGTCCACGGCCACAGCCCAGTTTTTTTGTGATTTGCCAAGTAAGTCGCTTTGTCAGGCCTGTTGGGCTGCAAATCTTTCAAGACGAGGAGAGCTTTCATTCGGCTGGCCGAGAAAATGGCCCATCAGTAATGAGCAATGGGTTGTACATTTTAAAAACACATCAAACCGACAATTAGTTTCAAATATCTTTTTTTCATTTCAAGATTTTAAATTACATTTATTTTTATGCGTGGAGAATTTGTTGGATTCTATATTGATATACATTTATTTTTAAAATCAGTTTGAATGTGAGTCGAAATTTCAGGATTAAAAACAGTTCGGACCGCACAGAAATATGCAAAATTTCGTATAATTTTTTAATCGTTGCCACAATATGGGCTGTAATGCTAACAAAAAGAATATGGGCTCCAAAAAAACCTTAATAATTAGCAAATGGGCTGTAAATTATTAGAAATAATGGCAGATGGGCTGTATGCTGTTTTCTACAGATTTAAGGCTTTCCTAAAAAAAGGTTGACGCACAAGCACTGACTGTTGGATGTCCATCCAACGGCCGTCGTGCTTCTTCAATCTCTGCTCTTCCTGCTCCAGCCACTCAAACAAGCGCCGGCGGGACTGCCTGCTCCCTCCTCCTCGCGGCCGGCTGTGCTGCCGCGCAGGCCTCACCGCCAAACCATACTCCCATCGCTGGCCTAGCCATCCCTCTACTCACCCACACCTGCTATTATTCTCCGGCGACGGCAGACGAACCAGTAAACCCTCGTACAGTCGTACTCCCTCCGCGTGGGAAACAACTGCCGAGTCTTCCCTGGCTCTGTGTCGTCCCCTTCCTAGGCCTCACCGTCGTCCACCGCCCTGGTGCTCTCGGCGCGGCGTGGTCAACATGGTCAAGGAACAACTTCCATCGGACGTGGACTGTATGTGGAGAGGCTGACAGCTGGGTCCACGGCCGCGGCAAGGAAGTGCCTCCTTATTACGCGAAAAATAATGATTCCTCCACCTGACAGCTGGGACCCACCGAACGGGCCACTGTATTTCGCAAAAAAAACGTTTTCCCCTGACTACTGGGACCCACCAGTTACATCTTCGTACACAAGGAAGTGCGTCCGGGCAAAAAAACGATTCGCCCCCTGACTGCTGGGACCCACCAGCTACATCTTCGCAGGCAAGGAAATGCCTGACAGTCGGGACCCACCTGGTCGAAGCGTACGTAGCGTTTTCATTCTGGTCGCAAACATGTACGTACATAGTGGCCGATGTAGAGGCGCGCACGTGTCGTAGTAGAGGCGCGCACGTAGCATGTACACGTACGTACAGCGGCCAGGGTGCAAGAAAGAAAATACGGCCACGTATGTGTACATACGGACGGGGTCTCGAATGCCTACTCGCGCATACGTACGGCGACGGCTCGTGTACATGGCTGGGTCGGAACGGAGAAACAGCATCGTCGTCATGTTCATGGGGAGGCAACGGAATGTGTCGTGTTCATGGGGAGGCAACGGAATGCGTCGTGTTCATCGGGAGGGCTTGGACGGAATAGACGATGGAAACGAGGCCTGGTGTACCGCAGAACGGAGGAAACGGCCTTGTGTTCGACCGGCCACGTTTGAAACAGGATCCTGTTCATCGGGAGGGGTCTGGCATACCACAAAACGGAGGAAACGGACCTCCTATGGTCGAAACGGGGGTCCTGTTGATCGGGAGGGGTGTGGCGTACCGCAAAACGGAGGAAACGGACCTGTGTTGGAGCGCTACGGTCGAAACGGGGGTCCTGTTCATCGGGAGGGGTGTGGCATACCGCAAAATGGGACTCCACGGGATACTGTTCATCTCCACCGTCGACCCCCTCCAGCCTCCACGAGCTACTGTTCATCCACCGTCGACCTCCTCCAGCCTCCACCTGCGACTGTTCATTCACGGGCTCTTGTTCATCCAGCCTCCACCGTGCGCTACTCCACCGGCTACTGTTCAACCACCCCTCCACCATCTACTGTTCATCCAGCCCTCCACACCACAGGGTCCTGTTCAACCACCCCTCCACGGGCACCCCTCCACCGTCTACTGTTCATCCAGCCCTCCACACCACGGGGTCCTGTTCAACCACCCCTCCACCGTCTACTGTTCATCCGGCCCTCCACACCACGGGGTCCTGTTCATCCACCCCTCCACGGGCACCCCTCCATCGTCTACTATTCATCCAGCCATCCACCACACCACAGGGTCCTGTTCATCCAGAGGCAATGCCATCGCTCACTCTTCATCCACCCCCCCCCCCACAACGCTCACTGTTCATCCCATCAATCGGCTTCAGTTAGCAGCAATAGTGAAAGAATTGCTCGATCGGGTTCAGTTAACAGTCATCGATCGATCGCTCGGGTTCAGTAACGCGTAGCCTGCAGTGCAATCGCTCGGGTTTAGTTAGAGCCCAGCGCCTCGCTCGGGTTCAGTTAGAGCCAACGCCTCGCACACACGCGCGTACGTATACGAGAGAAACGCGCATCACTCGGCCCCCGACCTCCCACCATAACCGGGAACTCCCCAAAATTTTCCTCCCCCTCGCTTCTACCACGGTTTTTTCCGTCATGGACAGCCTAAAGAATGTCATGCAGCTGCGTCTCCGGCCCGCCCAGGACGAAAAGCCCATTTTCTGTCATGATTTTTTGTCATAGAAGTAGGATCCCACCACATCTATGATGATACCGGGTTTTGTCACAATTGTCGTCATAGAAGTGTCATATGTATGACAGAAAAAAAATCCGTTCGGCCCAAAATGTCACGGATGTGTCTTTTTTTTGTAGTGAGATGCCCTGGTCCTTGAACCCATACAAAGATCAAACTCTTATCATGGTGATGGGTTCTGCGATGCACCATCTTTTGACCTCGGCATAGATGGTGATGCTCCAGCACCTGCTCCAGTAGCAAAAACAGCGGAAGCCGGTGTGATTTGCATTGATGAGTGTGAGTTGGACCCAGCAGCTGTGAATGAAGGGTGTGTTGCTGATGATGTTGGCAAGGTAATAGCTCAAGAGCTAGATGTTGGATCACCAGAGAATTGCCACACCCCGATATGCGCAGAACCAGAAGTTGGCACAAGCAGTTCTTCGGGACCACCTCTTGCATGAAGACAGAGGAGGGTAATAAGGCCCGTAGCATCTCAAAGGTCTCCATTCATTGATTAAAACAAGAAGAAGACGTTCAGCTCCAATGAGACAGTGAACAAGCTTTACGCTGCCCTCTTGTATTGGGCCAGGCATCACCCAGGAGTAAATGATGAAGCTACTAGGTAAACTAACTCCCCATAGCCTACATATATATCTTTTTCAGTTGCATAGGACCAGCCACTTAGTTGCACAGAAAGCATAGCATGTTGCATAGAGCAGGGCTTTTAGTTGCACACTGTTCTGTTTTCAATTTCATGCACATTTTTTTTGCTGCTGTGACCCTTCGAGCTAACTTGTCTTTTTATTTCTTTCAGAAAAAATCCAGCCCTGAGATAATCAGGTTTGGTGCTTTCTACATTTCTTTAAAGGAGTTAGTTAATTCAATGAAGCCGGTTCAATGGCTGTCAAAAATTGTTATTGAGACTGGAATCTTACACATCATGGATAACTTACCAGAAGGGTCAAAGAAGGTCATTATGCCACTGAGGTTTTCTGTAAGTTTTTCCAAAACCTTCTTTACCATCATCTTTGTTCTGTAGTACTTTTTTGTTCACCAATTGAGGGAGGCCTTTCATCTACTAAGGAGTTTGAGGCATGTTTTATAATCTCTGCAGATGAATTTACAGCAAGGGTTCCACAACGTGAATGAGATAAACAAGAAGTTTGATTACAAGAACCGTCTCGACAAGAAAGACTTGGTGAGTGTTGTGCCCACATGATCCATCTCTTTTAGTTGGCACCCACAGCATGTTCAGTTGCACATGACACATCTGTTAGTTGGCAAATACTTGTTGCAACCTGTTTTTAACTTGACTAAGTCTTTTACTGTTTTTCTTAGCTACAGTCTGTATCTGTGTCTAAAATCGTTCACGCTTGCAGGTCATGCTGTCAGTGCTCAAGTGCGCTGATGTAACCGATAAGGACGGAGGGAGGCATTATTGGGTCTTCAATGTCAACTTGAGGGACGGACGCTTCGAAGTTCTTGATTCAAACAGGAAGTTGGACAACATTGAGCGGATGAACACTGTCTCTACCATCGCGGGGGCAGTACACCAGCTATGGAGGAAGCATTACCCAAATTTCAGCATCGAGCACTTCTAGATTATTGACATTGACGTACCAAAGCAGCTCGGCAAGTAAGACATTAAGAATGGCATTCTTCTCAATTTCTTACCATCAATTTGTAGTTTTTACAATTTTTCTACTTGTGCAATCTTTAGTTTTTCAAGACACAGAACTAGTTTGCAATCTGTTTATCATTTTTATGAGTTTCTAATGGATTATCTAGCCAGTTGTAGAGTGGCACATAAGTAGTTGCACACTGGCACATAAGCAGTTGCACAGTGGCACATAAGCAGTTGCACAGTAGAACATAAGCAGTTGCACAGAGTGCATTATCTTTATTGGTTTTAATTTTATGTGACAAATTTTTCTTTTTTGCCTATCGCAGTAATGAGTGTGGGCTGTTCGCACTGCTTAACGCCACCGAGTGGAACGGTAGCCAACTGCCCAACTACGAACCCAAGGAAGTACTCAATATTAGGAAGAAGCTGGCATATGATTGGGTCACCAGCGTGCACAACACCGCCCCATGAATGAAGTTGCTGAGATACGACAAGGACTAGGTCAGTACTCTTTTTCTTTCTCTACTCCATGGACGAAGTGGCTGGTTTGCACAATTTTTAAGCAGATTTTGTAGTTGCACACTAGTAGTAATTCCGTTTGCAACTCAATATCATCACTTTTGTTGATACATTAGGAGCACTGGACATACAATTGTTCAACAACTAAATATTTAACTAGTTGCCAACAAAGGCACAAATAGCAACCTTTTTTACACAGTGCATGAACTAATTCAAGGAGCATAAATTAGATAAAGAGAAATCATAGATGCTGAACGTGTCCACTTGGTCCCAACATTGCTCAAAAAACATCATTCTTTTCCTTTTTTGTCCCAAAGTTACAAACGATGAAACAGAATCATAGTAGCCTGAGTGGACACACACCAGCAGTGTGCTCTGTAGATTGGCACTGGCTGCATTTGTTTTTCTTCTTTGGGTGTAGCTCCAGCGCCGATTTGTACAGTCGACTCTTTGCCCTACCCTTTGTAGTAGCCCTTGGAGGATCCTTGGGCACAAAATCATCAGAAGCTTGTGCAGGGGATGCAGCCTCCAACGGGGCAGTAGGACCATCACGATCACCTGTGTAATAATCATATAAAAAGTTTAGTATTTTTTTGTTGTGCAACCAGCACTGATGTTCTCTGCAACCACACAACCCATGTTGTGCAACTAACTGGTTGTTGTGTGCAAGTTAAGTTGAAAAAAACACCTGTAGTAGCACGGCCCATCATGGTACTTGGATTGTAATCGCCTATGGGAAGAACAGGAAAAACAAGTTAGATTTTTAGCTTGATCCTCAAACTAACACAGCGCACGCAACTAGGCATCATGTTCTGTGCAACTGGGCACTATGATATGTGCAACTAAAGTCACACACCCTAGTTTTGTTGGGAGTTGGGGAAGATATTTACTTGGGTGATGAGCCCCCTGAGTCCTGCCTGTAGGTCCATTGGGAGTAGCACGCAGGGCACTGCTAGTTGGGCCAGGCGGGGGAGGAGGTCTTTGAGGGTTGGCATCACCTATAGCCAGAACAGGACAAACAAGTTAGTTGTGTTATCTCTGGTGCTCGAACTAACACAGCGTGCGCAACTAGGTAGCCTGTTCTGTGCAACTGGGCACCATGATGTGTGCAACTGGAGTTACAGACCTAGTTTGATGGGGAGTTGGGGCAGATAATTACCTGGATGATGAGCCCCCTAAGTGCTGCCTGTAGGGCCATTGGGAGGAGCACGCGGGGGAGGTGGCGGAGGATGCCGTGTACAGCCAGGAGGTGGAGGAGGTCCTTGAGGGTTGGCATCACCTATATCCAGAACAGGAAAAACAAGTTAATTGTGTTATCTTGATTCTCAAACTAACACAGCGTGCGCAACTAGGCAGCCTGTTCTGTGCAACTGGGCACCATGATGTGTGCAACTGGGCACAATGATGTGTGAAACTGAAGTTACACACCTATTATATCAGGAGTTGGGGGAGGTAATTACCTGCATGATGAGATCCCTAAGTGCTGCCTGGAGGTGGAGGAGGTCCTCGAGGGTTGCCATCATCTGATGGCCCCGTGGCAGCAGTCGGTTTTTTCTTTTTCTTGTACTTGTTCAGGTGGCCGATCTCGGTACGTGCTACGCGCATATGCGTGTATACAATAGCTTGTGCTGGATCAGAACCACTCGCAAACTTTTCTAGTTTCCAAAAATCGTATATCATGTTCCTCTCCCTTATATGCTTCTTTGATTAAGGAGGCATTTCATCCGTTTCTCATAACCAGTCCCTGGCGCACTAGGTGCAGCAGTAGGTGTCCACCATCTTAGCAGGTACCTTTCCGGTATGACATCAACTCCAATATGGGTGAACACCTTGAGGTTGTGGCAACAGAGGATGTCGTCCTTGTCCATTTTACAGCACTCACACAAATAGGAACCCTCCTCCACCCTTGCCTGCACCAAGTAGTTTCGAGAACCATATTTGGCAACAAATTCCTAGTTCGGTCTGAGCTCAAATATATCAGCACCAACTTGGAATGCATTATAACATCCAATCAGCTCAAACTCTTTTCTGAACTTGCGGTAAAGGTCCCTAGTGTAGGTTTTGTAAGCTTCCTTCTCTATTGGAAAGTTGGAACACAGCTCAATCTCAAGGTGTTCTGTCCTGTAGTTATTGCAGCCTTCCTTGGCAAGGATGTGGTTCTGGATTTTTTCATATTGCTTGACGAAGTTCAGCATTGAGTTGTCTGGGTTCATATATCTTTTTAGGACGGCGTTGAACCCCTCACTACGATGTGTAGACTGTAGGAAGGGAAAGAACCTGTGTTTGAAGTAGCATGGCACCCAAGTTGACCTGTATTCATACAACTTCTCAAAGTGTGTGTGTGTCATAGCCTCGTACTTCATCATTAACCCAGCCCAATTCTGCTCAAACTCGTCTATAGTGAAGCTGAAGTCAACACACTTGTTGAAATCATCAGAGAGTCCTGGATTCTAGCACAGCAGCCAACCAACTTTTTCCTAAGCCTTTTTCATGATGTGCCATCGACAACAGCGGTGCACGGTGGTTGGAAAGATGCTCTGTATTGACTGCCTCATTGCACCATCCTGATCGGTGATGAAGTTGTCAGGAGGTTTGTCATCTATAGCCTCTAGGAATGCTCCAAAGACCCAATCAAAGCTCGATGCCAACTCCTGCCTCACAAACGTGCAACCCAGCATGAAAGATTGGCCATGTCGGTTTATTCCTATGAAGGGCGCGAACGGCATATTGTACATGTTGGTCATGTAGGTGGTGTCAAACGATATGCAATCGTGGTACGCCTCCGCATAAGCTTTTCGAGCTAAGCCATCCACCCAAAATATGTTGACAACTCTGTCCTCTTCATCATATTTCACCTTATAGAAGAAGTCTGGATCAGTTTTTTGTATATCCTTGAAGTGCGCAGGTGTCTCAATCAGATCACCCTCCTTCGTGTCATCTCTATGGAAACTTGTACACAGATTTGTTATTGCCTTTGGTCCGAATGGCACCATCATCTCAGATCCATAGAACTCTGCCATTACATGCATCATACGTCCTGCATAATACAAAAAGAAACAATGTACATTTTATTAGTCATAGGAATGCACATATCTAGCTGCACAATAATACGATATGAGTTGGCACAGAAGATAGTTGCAGGAAATTGACAACCAGCTGCCCCTTTTAAAAAACACTTTCATTTTGCACACAGGACATTATGTAGGCGCACAGTGAAGGTGATCTAGCTGCACAGGAACATTATGTAGTTGCACGGTCAAGGTAATCTAGTTGCACATTTAAGGCATTTTAGTTGCACACCAGTAACATAACAATTGCACACTGGACTGCCTAGAGGGAAGCTTAATTTTGTAAGGGATATAGAAACACGCCTGTAGTCAAGTTGCAGTTATACAAGATGCGCAAAAACTCCTTTTCATCAGGAGAGATGCCTTGGTGGGATCTCAAGTATTTGGACAATGAAGGTTTGTTCACCAGCGGATGATTGTGGTCACGAACAAAATATGTCACCTCCCATCGCCCATCCATTAGCTTCACCAACATTTTCGCTTTGCATTGAGTCTGCTTTATTGTCTCGCGTTTTCGTTTCTTCTTTTTCTTACTAGCACCAGCCTCCTCTTCAGCAAAGATTGGAGGTTCATCTTCCATTTCCTCATCAGTGTCAACATGTCTTGGATCTGGTATAGGGTCCAGGATAGGAGGAGCCTCAGCTCCACCATCATCAGCTTTTGGCTTCTTATACTTGTTGCAACAAAACTGTTGTTTTACCAATACTTGCTTGTCCGCCTAGAGGTGTTCATTTTGACAGAGAAACCCATCCGTAAGGCGTAGCTGTTGTAGTGATCCTTAACAATTTGAAGGGTGTCAAACCTCATGCCAACATAGGGTTCCATTGGCTGAGAACCAGCCTCATCTTCTCCTTCTTCTCCTTGCACAGCACCGTCAACAGCGCCAGCACCGAGCTCAGTCCTGGTTGGACCAGGAACATTTGCCGCAGTGCCCGTTTCATCAAGAGTATGACTCTCTGACTCCAAAGACACCACTACAGGGACACCACGGGTTGATGACTGCCCTGCCACATTGTCATGGCCCATAGGGTTAGGCCCACGACTTGTCTGTGTGTAGTAAACAGAGCGCCCTGCTGGGTTGTTGCTGATCCATATCACGAGAAAGCTCATTGAGATCAGGAGGCAACTCATTGAGATCAAGCAATTTTTTTCCTTTTTCAGGCTGCTGCCACACATGCACTGCATATACAAAACAAGGAAGTGATGTCAAGTTTTAATCATCAAAGAGTGTTTGAAACAACCTAAAAACCTAGTAAACTAGATTATACCCCGCGCGTTGCTGCGGGAATTCTTAGTCTATAAACATGATGATAGATAATTTGAACAACTCTTTGCATAGTGTATTTACGTACTTACGATATATATTTTTGCAATGGACACAATACTTGGTATAAATATAAATACTGCAAAATGTGAATTATGCGATCATTTCTTTACTAAATATAGGACATAAGCAATCATGTGTGACTCATATTTATATTAATGTATATCAACACGCTAAAGGGAGTTTCTGAAATGGGCACAATATGAACGGTCATATACAAATGCCTTTTTGAGATAGTTGTAGTAATTATTGTAGTAAATCAATCTTCGTATCTGCATGCTTGCGATCTACACAAAGAATGCTAACTATAAAAAAAGGATTGGCCATTATAGTTGCTTACAATACGTGCTAGTGAAGTGGTGGAGCTCTAGTATCAACAAAAAGAACAAATTCCGTTCTCTCTCATTTTTGCCAAAGTGAGTACCAATTTCTTTGTCTCAAAGCATTTGTCTGAAAAGAGCATGAGTACTTGTCATAAGAACTGAGGTCCAAAGTATCGCATTGAAGTCAGAATTTGTTTGCAACACAAAGTAACTATGCATGAAAACTTGGTCAACTACATTCCTCGGCGCCCATGATGCACCCAAGCAGTGCCTAATGCATCAGGTCCTTCTGTGTTGTCTTTCTAGGCAAGTTGATCCTTAGCTACAGTCAACAAATTCCCAGCATCAGATGAGTCAAGAGCACTCAAAACAGCTATACGTGAATAACCCAATACATGTTAAATATTTTTATAATTATAACTGGGCCATAATGAGAAATTTACCTTTAATCGTTGACACACCAATACCTAGCTGCTTGGTTCGGTGCACAAAATGGCCAACAATTTATTTGTACCAAGTAAAATAACAATATCAGAATAGCTTCGATTGAAATGGAAACATGATGATCTAGCTTAACGATGAATATACCTCTGATGTTGTATGTGTGACGAATCAGAGCGGCACTTGGTATAAATATAATATCCCCCGATGGATAACAGCGGCAGTCTAGTTGAAACAATTTAAGAAGAATCCACTCAGCTGATGCATCCACCAGATAAATCCACAGAAAGAAATGAATAGGAAGAAAAGAGAGTTGTGGATAAGATGCTCGTAGCTGTCACCATGTCACGGCAAACGCGTGTGTTGGAGCAGATTGACCTTGGCGTGGGATTCCCAGCGGCATGTAGGAGCAGATCGGCCTCGAACGCTAGGAGATGAGGCAATGATGAGCAGCCTCTCGTCCTCGCCATCTACCTCTGGCTCGGGCGGAGATATCCTCGCGGAGTTCTCCAACAGCGTGCAGGAGCGGATCAGCCTCAATCTTGGTGGAGATGAGGCGACAGTGAGCAGGGGCCCGTCCTCACCATCTGGTCGTCTACCTACCTACGGATCAGGAAAGAAGGCCTCACCATGGTGGGGGTAGGAGGGTACTGGAGTTCTCTAGCTCGCGCAATCCTCCTCCTCCAGCTCACACAGGGGTTGGATCAGGAGAAGAGGGGATGGGGGCAAGTGGGACGAAGGCCTCCTGCGTGACTTGTACAGGGGCTGGATAGAGAAGAGGGGATGGATCAGGGTATCATGAGGGAGGGTGGGAGGGGCGAGGCAGGAGGCGGCGGTGCTTTGCTTCGTGCAGGAACCAATGCGCATCTATTTATGATCGGTGGATGGAAGACGAAAAGGAACAATCGCGTACTGTATGGGAGATAAAACAGTCAAATGACACAGTTTGTTGTAAAAGAAAAGGAAAGGGTTGCCTTTAATTCGATGGAGAAGATGAATAGTACTCCAATGCGTATGTGAGAGAAGATGAATAGTAGAATCTAGAGATTAAATTAATGGTTGGGGCAGTTAATTGGCCAGGAATGGATTCGTACAACCCATGCGTTGTGGGGGAAGGTAGCGACTCTCCACCTTGTGGAGGCGGCAGCAAAGGAATGATTTGGCATGAACCTCAAACGAAAAACATTAGATGGGCTGACGTGGCTGCATGGCTAATGTGGATAGTTTGCATGTGGGGATAAATATGATAGTGGCGATGAATCTCTTAGGTATATAGGATAGGTAGTTGCACACCATTTTATGACAATCTTAGTTCAAAAAGCAACATCTCTAGAGCAGAATCTTTTATTTATAACAGGTATGCATTTTTTTTATTTGCACAGCCTTGTTATGTTAGTTGCACAGTTTGCAGTAAATAGTTGGCAAGAACATGACTTTTTTAGTACAGAGTTGTTGGAAATATGCCCTAGAGGCAATAATAAAAGCATTATTATTATATTTCCTTGTTCATGATAATTGTCTTTATTCATGCTATAATTGTGTTATCCGGAAATCGTAATACATGTGTGAATAATAGACACCAACATGTCCCTAGTAAGCCTCTAGTTGACTAGCTCGTTGATCAACAGATAGTCATGGTTTCCTGACTATGGACATTGGATGTCATTGATAACGAGATCACATCATTAGGAGAATGATGTGATAGACAAGACCCAATCCTAAACATAGCACAAGATCGTATAGTTCGTTTGCTAGAGTTTTCCAATGTCAAGTATCTTTTCCTTAGACCATGAGATCGTGTAACTCCCGGATACCGTAGGAGTGCTTTGGGTGTACCAAACGTCACAACGTAACTGGGTGACTATAAAGGTATACTACGGGTATCTCCGGAAGTGTCTGTTGGGTTGACACGGATCAAGACTGGGATTTGTCACTCCGTATGACGGAGAGGTATCACTGGGCCCACTCGGTAATGCATCATCATTATGAGCTCAAAGTGACCAAGTGTCTGGTCACGGGATCATGCATTACGGTATGATTCAAGTGACTTGCCGATAACGAGATTGAACGAGGTATTGGGATACCGACGATCGAATCTCGGGCAAGTAACATACCGATTGACGAAGGGAATTGTATACGGGGTTGCTTGAATCCTCGACATCGTGGTTCATCCGATGAGATCATCGAGGAGCATGTGGGAGCCAACATGCGTATCCAGATCCCGTTGTTGGTTATTGACCGGAGAGCATCTCGATCATGTCTACATGTCTCCCGAACCCGTAGGGTCTACACACTTAAGGTTCGGTGACGCTAGGGTTGTAGGGATATGTATATGCAGTAACCCGAATGTTGTTCGGAGTCCCGGATGAGATCCCGGACGTCACGAGGAGTTCAGGAATGATCCGGAGGTAAAGAATTATATATAGGGAGTGCTATTTCGGCCGTCGGGACAAGTTTCGGGGTCACCGGTATTGTACCGGGACCACCGGAAGGGTCCCGGGGGCCCACCGGGTGGGGCCACCTGCCCCGGGGGGCCACAAGGGCTGTAGGGGTGTGCGCCTTGGCATATATGGGCCAAGGGCACCAGCCCCAAGAAGCCCATGCGCCAAGAGATAAGGAAAGGAAGAGTCCTAAAGGGGGAAGGCACCTCCTAGGTGCCTTGGGGAGGATGGACTCCTCCCTTGGCCGCCGCCCCCCTAGGAGATTGCATCTCCTAGGGCCGGTGCCCCCCCCCTAGGCTCCCTATATATAGTGGGGGAAGGAGGGCCTCTCACCCCACGCCTTTGGTGCCTCCCTCTCCCTCTCCAACACCTCCTCCTCCTCCATAGAGCTTGGCGAAGCCCTGCCGGAGTACCGCAGCTCCACCACCACCACGCCGTCGTGCTGCTGCTGGAGCCATCTTCCTCAACCTCTCCTTCCCCTTGCTGGATCAAGAAGGAGGAGACGTTACGCTGACCGTACGTGTGTTGAACGTGGAGGTGCCGTCCGTTCGGCGCTAGGATCTCCGGTGATTTGGATCACGTCGAGTACGCCTTCCTCATCCCCGTTCTTTGAACGCTTCCGCGCGTGATCTACAAAGGTATGTAGATGCAATCCGATCACTCATTGCTAGATGAACTCCTAGATGGATCTTGGTGAAACCGTAGAAAATTTTTGTTTTCTGCAACGTTCCCCAACAGTGGCATCATGAGCTAGGTCTATGCGTAGTTCTTTTGCACGAGTAGAACACAATTTGTTGTGGGCGTAGATGTTGTCAACTTTCTTGCCGCTACTAGTCTTATCTTGCTTCAGCGGTATTGTGGGATGAAGCGGCCCGGACCAACCTTACACGTACGCTTACGTGAGACCGGTTCCACCGACTAACATGCACAAGTTGCATAAGGTGGCTGGCGGGTGTCTGTCTCTCCCACTTTAGTTGGAGCGGATTCGATGAAAAGGGTCCTTATGAAGGGTAAATAGAAGTTGACAAATCACATTGTGGCTTTAACGTAGGTAAGAAAACGTTCTTGCTAGAGCCCTTTTTCAGCCACGTAAAACTTGCAACAACAATTAGAGGACGTCTAACTTGTTTTTGCAGCAAGTGCTTTGTGATATGATATGGCCAAAGTTGTGATGAATGATGAATGAAATATATGTGATGTATGAGATGTTCATGCTATTGTAATAGGAATCACGACTTGCATGTTGATGAGTATGACAACAGGCAGGAGCCATAGGAGTTGTCTTTATTTTTGTATGACCTGCGTGTCATTGAGAAACGCCATGTAAATTACTTTACTTTATTGCTAAACGCGTTAGCCATAGTAGTAGAAGTAATAGTTGGCGAGCAACTTCATGGAGACACGATGATGGAGATCATGGTGTCATGCCGGTGACAAGATGATCATGGAGCCCCAAGATGGAGATCAAAGGAGCTATGTGATATTGGCCATATCATGTCACTGTTATTATTTGATTGCATGTGATGTTTATCATGTTTTGTACATCTTGTTTGCTTAGAACGACGGTAGTAAATAAGATGATCCCTCATAATAATTTCAAGAAAGTGTTCCCCCTAACTGTGCACCGTTGCGACAGTTCGTTGTTTCGAAGCACCACGTGATGATCGGGTGTGATAGATTCCAACGTTCACATACAACGGGTGTAAGACAGATTTACACATGCAAACACTTAGGTTGACTTGACGAGCCTAGCATGTACAGACATGGCCTCGGAACACAGAAGACCGAAAGGTCGAGCATGAGTCGTATAGAAGATACGATCAACATGAAGATGTTCACCGATGTTGACTAGTCCGTCTCACGTGATGATCGGACACGGCCTAGTTAACTCGGATCATGTTATACTTAGATTACAGGAGGGATGTCTATCTGAGTGGGAGTTCATTGAATAATTTGATTAGATGAACTTAATTATCATGAACTTAGTCTAAAAAATTTACAATATGTCTTGTAGATCAAATGGCCAACGTAGTCCTCAACTTCAATGCATTCCTAGAGAAAACCAAGCTAAAAGACGATGGCAGCAACTACACGGACTAGGTCCGAAACCTGAGGATCATGCTCATAGCTGCCAAGAAAGATTATGTCCTACAAGCACCGTTGGGTGACGCACCTGTTCTCCCTGCAGAACAAGACGTTATGAACGCTTGGCAGGCACGTACCGATGACTACTCCCTCGTTCAGTGCGGCATGCTTTACAGCTTAGAGCCGGGGCTCCAAAAGCGTTTTGAGAGACACGGAGCATATGAGATGTTCGAAGAGCTGAAAATGGTTTTCCAAGCTCATGCCCGGGTTGAGAGATATGAAGTCTCCGACAAATTCTTCAGCTGTAAGATGGAGGAAAACAGTTCTGTCAGTGAGCACATACTCACTATGTCTGGGTTGCATAACCGCTTGACTCAGCTGGGAGTTAATCTCCCGGATGACGCGGTCATTGACAGAATCCTTCAGTCGCTTCCACCGAGCTACAAGAGCTTTGTGATGAACTTCAATATGCAGGGGATGGAAAAGACCATTCCTGAAGTATTTGCAATGCTGAAATCAGCAGAGGTAGAAGTCAAAAAGGAACATCAAGTGTTGATGGTGAATAAAACCACTAAGTTCAAGAAGGGCAAGGGTAAGAAAGACTTCAAGAAGGATGGCAAGGGAGTTGCCGCGCCCGGCAAACAAGCTGCCGGGAAGAAGCCAAAGAATGGACCCAAGCCCGAGACTGAGTGCTTTTATTGCAAGGAAAGTGGTCACTGGAAGCGGAACTGCCCCAAATACTTAGCAGACAAGAAGGCCGGCAAAACGAAAGGTATATGTGATATACATGTAATTGATGTGTACCTTACCAGTACTCGTAGTAGCTCCTGGGTATTTGATACCGGTGCAGTTGCTCACATTTGTAACTCAAAGCAGGAGCTGCGGAATAAGCGGAGACTGGCGAAGGACGAGGTGACGATGCGCGTCGGGAATGGTTCCAAGGTCGATGTGATCGCCGTCGGCACGCTACCTCTACATTTACCTACGGGATTAGTTTTGAACCTCAATAATTGTTATTTAGTGCCAAGTTTGAGCATGAACATTGTATCAGGATCTCGTTTAATACGAGATGGCTACTCATTTAAATCCGAGAATAATGGTTGTTCTATTTATATGAGAGATATGTTTTATGGTCATGCTCCGATGGTGAATGGTTTATTCTTAATGAATCTCGAGCGTAATGCTACACATATTCATAGTGTGAATACCAAAAGATGTAAGATTGATAATGATAGTCCCACCTACTTGTGGCACTGCCGCCTTGGTCACATAGGTGTCAAACGCATGAAGAAGCTCCATGCAGATGGACTTTTAGAGTCTCTTGATTACGAATCATTTGACACGTGCGAACCATGCCTCATGGGTAAAATGACCAAGACTCCGTTCTCAGGAACAATGGAGCGAGCAACCAACTTATTGGAAATCATACATACTGATGTGTGCGGTCCAATGAGCGTTGAGGCTCGCGGTGGCTATCGTTATGTTCTCACCCTCACTGATGACTTGAGTAGATATGGGTATGTCTACTTAATGAAACACAAGTCTGAGACCTTTGAAAAGTTCAAGGAATTTCAGAGTGAGGTTGAGAATCAACGTGACAGGAAAATCAAGTTCCTGCGATCAGATCGTGGAGGAGAATACTTGAGTCACGAGTTTGGCACACACTTAAGAAAATGTGGAATAGTTTCACAACTCACGCCGCCTGGAACACCTCAGCGTAATGGTGTGTCCGAACGTCGTAATCGCACTCTATTAGATATGGTGCGATCTATGATGTCTCTTACCGATTTACCGCTATCTTTTTGGGGCTATGCTTTAGAGACTGCCGCATTCACTTTAAATAGGGCTCCGTCGAAATCCGTTGAGACGACACCGTATGAATTATGGTTTGGGAAGAAACCTAAGCTGTCGTTTCTAAAAGTTTGGGGATGCGATGCTTATGTCAAGAAACTTCAACCTGAAAAGCTCGAACCCAAGTCGGAAAAATGCGTCTTCATAGGATACCCTAAAGAAACTATTGGGTATACCTTCTACCTCAGATCCGAAGGCAAGATCTTTGTTGCCAAGAATGGATCCTTTCTAGAGAAGGAGTTTCTCTTGAAAGAAGTAAGTGGGAGGAAAGTAGAACTTGATGAAGTATTACCTCTTGAACCGGAAAATGGCGCAACTCAAGAAAATGTTCCTGAGGTGCCTGCACCGACTAGAGAGGAAGTTAATGATGATGATCAAGATACTTCTGATCAAGCTCCTACTGAAATTCGAAGGTCCACAAGGACACGTTCCGCACCAGATTGGTACGGCAACCCTGTCTTGGAAATCATGTTGTTAGACAACGCTGAACCTTCGAACTATGAAGAAGCGATGGCGGGCCCGGATTCCGACAAATGGCTGGAAGCCATGAAATCCGAGATAGGATCCATGTATGAAAATGAAGTATGGACTTTGACTGACTTGCCCGTAGAGCGGCGAGCCATAGAAAATAAATGGATCTTTAAGAAGAAGACAAACGCGGATGGTAATGTGACCATCTATAAAGCTCGGCTTGTCGCTAAGGGTTATCGACAAGTTCAAGGGGTTGACTACGATGATCTTGCATGTGGGGATAAATATGATAGTGGGGATGAATCTCTTAGGTATATAGGATAGGTAGTTGCACACCATTTTATGACAATCTTAGTTCAAAAAGCAACATCTCTAGAGCAGAATCTTTTATTTATAACAGGTATGCATTTTTTTTGTTTGCACAGCCTTGTTATGTTAGTTGCACAGTTTGCAGTAAATAGTTGGCAAGAACATGACTTTTTTAGTACAGAGTTGTTGGAAATATTCCCTAGAGGCAATAATAAAAGCATTATTATTATATTTCCTTGTTCATGATAATTGTCTTTATTCATGCTATAATTGTGTTATCTGGAAATCGTAATACATGTGTGAATAATAGACACCAACATGTCCCTAGTAAGCCTCTAGTTGACTAGCTCGTTGATCAACAGATAGTCATGGTTTCCTGACTATGGACATTGGATGTCATTGATAACGAGATCACATTATTAGGAGAATGATGTGATGGACAAGACCCAATCCTAAACATAGCACAAGAGCGTATAGTTCGTTTGCTAGAGTTTTCCAATGTCAAGTATCTTTTCCTTAGACCATGAGATCGTGTAACTCCCGGATACCGTAGGAGTGCTTTGGGTGTACCAAACGTCACAACATAACTGGGTGACTATAAAGGTATACTACAGGTATCTCCGGAAGTGTCTGTTGGGTTGACACGGATCAAGACTGGGATTTGTCACTCCGTATGACGGAGAGGTATCACTGGGCCCACTTGGTAATGCATCATCATTATGAGCTCAAAGTGACCAAGTGTCTGGTCATAGGATCATGCATTACGGTATGAGTAAAGTGACTTTCCGGTAACGAGATTGAACGAGGTATTGGGATACCGACGACCGAATCTCGGGCAAGTAACATACCGATTGACGAAGGGAATTGTATACGGGGTTGCTTGAATCCTCGACATCGTGGTTCATCCGATGAGATCATCGAGGAGCATGTGGGAGCCAACATGGGTATCCAGATCCCGCTGTTGGTTATTGACCGGAGAGCATCTCGATCATGTCTACATGTCTCCCGAACCCGTAGGGTCTACACACTTAAGGTTCGGTGACGCTAGGGTTGTAGGGATATGTATATGCAGTAACCCAAATGTTGTTCGGAGTCCCGGATGAGATCCCGGACGTCATGAGGAGTTCCAGAATGGTCCGGAGGTAAAGAATTATATATAGGAAGTGCTATTTCGGCCGTCGGGACAAGTTTCGAGGTCACCGGTATTGTACCGGGACCACCGGAAGGGTCCCGGGGGCCCACCGGGTGGGGCCACCTGCCCCGGGGGGCACATGGGCTGTAGGGGTGTGCGCCTTGGCCTATATGGGCCAAGGGAACCAGCCCCAAGAGGCCCATGCGCCAAGAGATAAGGAAAGGAAGAGTCCTAAAGGGGGAAGGCACCTCCTAGGTGCCTTGGGGAGGATGGACTCCTCCCTTGGCCGCCGCCCCCCTAGGAGATTGCATCTCCTAGGGCCGGCGCCCCCCCCCTAGGCTCCCTATATATAGTGGGGGAAGGAGGGCCTCTCACCCCACGCCTTTGGTGCTTCCCTCTCCCTCTCCAACACCTCCTCCTCCTCCATAGAGCTTGGCGAAGCCCTGCCGGAGTACTGCAGCTCCACCACCACCACGCCGTCGTGCTGCTGCTGGAGCCATCTTCCTCAACCTCTCCTTCCCCTTGCTGGATCAAGAAGGAGGAGACGGTACGCTGACCGTACGTGTGTTGAACGCGGAGGTGCCGTCCGTTCGGCGCTAGGATCTCCGATGATTTGGATCACGTCAAGTACGCCTTCCTCATCCCCGTTCTTTGAACGCTTCCGCGCGTGATCTACAAAGGTATGTAGATGCAATCCGATCACTCATTGCTAGATGAACTCCTAGATGGATCTTGGTGAAACCGTAGAAAATTTTTGTTTTCTGCAACGTTCCCCAACAAGAGTTTCTCTAACTTTTCCCTCTGTTTGTTCCAATGATCTGCAAGTTTTCTGTTGGCAAGCAGCTGATCTAGATTTTTCTACACATAATTTGGACATAATTTGATGCCACAATTGAGACGGTGAAATCCAGGTGAAAGAAGAAAGAAGAATTGGATGACAGATTATAGATATATGTTTTTCATCGCTGTTTCTGTTTCTACTTCTAGTATATTGAACATATTTTTACACTATAGCTTTGTAGTAGGTTTGGCACCAGAATATATGTGTGGGACAAGATTATATGCGTGACTACTTTAATATTTGTTTTGTGGTTTCGTTTGCTATGTACAAAAGTTTCTTGTGTTTTTGTTGTCGTACTACAAATTTTTGGTTTTGGCTAGAATAGATGTCTCAGTTGGTCAGGATGCATTTTTCAGTTGGCCAGCATGCATGTTCAGTTGGCTATAATGGATGTTCTATTTGGCGAGGTTGCATATTCAGTTGGCCAGCATGCATGTTCAGTTGGCTAGGATACATGTTTTTATTGCACATATACTTCAGGTTTTCTATAGTGTTCACTCAAAATACATGTTCAGGATACATGTTCAGTTTTGCCTAGCATGCATGCTGAGTTGACAGAATACATGTTCAGTTGGTTGGGATGCATGTTCAGTTGCACACTTATGCATTTTCCGTTGGCTACAATGCATGTTTAGGTTTTTGGCTAGAACCATGTTTCAGTTGGCCACTGAACTTGCTTTAGTTGGCTTCTTTAACACATCTAGGTGACGAAAACTTGGTTGGCATGCATTTTAGAAAATGTTCAGTAAAGTTGGTCTCAAACCATGTTTGGTGTGCAACTAAACCTAATGACTTGTGTTTAGTTGCACAAACTAGGAAACCATAGGCCTCTATCCATGATTAGTTGCACAGCAATTCGTGGTACTTCTTTTCAGTTGCAGATATGACACTCATGGGGGGGAGGGTGGTGTTATTGGAGGGGTTATTTGCCAGGTCCACCTCTTTTTGAAGGAGCTTCTCCATGGATTTCTGCTAGATCCATGGAGGAAGGGGGGAAGCAGCTTCTCTAGGGGGTTGACATATGCAGTAGAAGAAGGGGGGAGTGAAGAGAGGCAGAGGGAGGGAAATTACCCGCCCTGATGTTGCTGCCTGGTATGGATCTGACCACCCTGCCCTTAGATCTTTTCTGAAGCAAGTTCTTTTTCTACTTTGGGGCTGCAATGGCTGCTATGTAGGGGAAGGAAGAAGGGTCTTGGATCCCTTCTTTCGTGGAGAGGAAGAAGGAACCATGGTGGCGTGGGGGCGAGCGGGCGTGGGAGGGCTGGGTAGGTACAGCTGGCCACGTGGGGGAGGACTTTTCTTCTCGTTCTGTTTGCGCGTATCGCGAGCAGCCGCTCGATCGCACGGGTTGGTGCTCAGTTTCCTTTTCTGAAGCGCGGGACCGCGGGGGGACAGGTATTTACTTTTTCAGGCCGACCGCTCCATCGCACTAGTGGGCAGCCAGCCGCCCACTAGACGCGTCCAAAAAAAATGTTCATGTCTACTTTATAGAAAGCGTAGGCAGGAGTTACATTAAACTTGGGTTTGCTTAGAGGGTTTGGTGGTCTCCGAGTCAAGCACATGTAACCGGGACGTGAGAAGCAGCTGATTGATTATTCCAAACTATAGCCGACTTCGGAGTCGACTCCGTTTCTGATCACAACTATTCCCTCTGTTCCAAATTATTTGTCGCAGGTATAGATATATCTAGATGTATTTTAGTTCTAGATACATCCATTTCTCCGACGAGTAATTTGGAACGGAGGGAATAGCACCCAAGCAGTCTTACTCTACAAATACATCCTCCCCCATCGACTAGCAAGCAAGATTAGATGATGTTCAAAAAAAGCAAGCGATTACATCACATTCCAAAACACCAATTTCATATCTCCCATAGCTGCAACTAAAAATCGCATCTATGGACGACTCAAGGATGTATAAGCGGCAGAAGCGCAAGGAGAAGCACATCTACCTGGTGCTGGACAACTGGGACAAGGGCTTCACCATCCGCAAGATCGACGCCGACAGCCCCGAGGATCACAGCCGCAGCCTCCTCGACGAACCCCCCCGCCCTCCGTCTGCTCTCTCCCAATCCTATCCACAGCATGGCTTTCACCGCCTTGGGCAACAGCCACATCCTCGCAGCCAGCAACAAACACCCCGCCACCCTCGTCTACGACACCGACACCGCCGGGCTGATCACCGGCCCTCCCGTCCCGGACGAGCTCCAAGACGCCTACACAATCTTCTTGCCCGCCGCCGACGATGACACGCTGTATGCATTTGCGTACTTTTTGACAGAGCCTCAAGCCGTCGAGGTGCTGTCCCTGTCCTCCACCACCGAGGATCTGCACTCCTCGGTGCCAACCATGGACTGGTCATGGATCTGGAGAAGCACCGCGCCCTTGCCGTTCACCCAGCACGAGAGGATCTGCTCCTATGCCGCGCACCCGGACGGGCGCACCATCTTCTTGTCTGCCTGCACCATGTTCGGCTGCGTTCGTCAATCCGCCCGTACCTTGTCCTTCGACACCGGCCGCTCCGAGTGGACGCCCCACGGGCACTGGGTGCTGCCTTTCATGGACAGAGGCCACTTCGACAGCTACCTGGACGCGTGGGTTGGGCTCCACGAGGATGGCTACACCGGCGCCTGCCCTACCTTCCACCCAATCCCCTTCATTCCCCAATTCCCCTCCAGCCCCAATCCTCTTTGTACAAAAAAACTTATTTGGTTGACAAGGTTTGCAATATAGAGATGACATGGTGCAAAACAGTTAAAAATCCAATCTTTACAAGTTATCAAACACCATAGTAAGAGAAACTTGCTACAGAACATTTTGTTTGTAGGCATCTGGCTATCAAATTGAAATTAGAGCAAAATGCGAGTATTACATAATTATCATGAATCAAACATAAGATAACTATCGTTGATAACACGCTACTGACAAAAATAAAATGTCCTCTAAACCACCAGAACACAGCAAAAAAGGCCCTCCCATCATCGCTTAGCAACCACGGCGCACCTAAAACAGATGAAACAAAAACCATGAAACCGTGAATAAACCATATATATTAAGAAAAGCAAACGTGTAAAAAACGTGAATTAAACCTTGTCAACCACGACACATCCATGTAAATCGTGTAAAACAGAAGCATGATACAACATTGCATTTTTCCATGCTATTAAGTATATGGCGAACAGAGCATCGAGCAATAGCTACTGTTTCGACGACGGAACCAAGAACAGCATCAAGTCATAATAAAAAATATTAGTTGAGTCCAAGAATAGCATCAGGTCAAGAACTTCAAATACCTACAGTAAACATTTGACTAGAAAACTGTATGAAAGAAAACTATATGGAAAATTCAGGAAGCTGGCAAGTTCAGTACAGTGCTAAACTAGCATGTATTAAGTATACTACATGTTCCTGTGACCCTGTGCCCAAAAGTCCATCCATACAGCTCATAACATCTTTAAATTTAAACCGTTCATGCACCTCACATCATTTTAACAAGAAAACAAGTCCTGGTCAAATCAGGATGGATGGGTTAATCAGGATGGATGGCTAAATGTCCGCCATTTGCACTGCAAAAATTCAAGATCATAGCAAGAGGTTAGTATTAATGCTGCCTTTCTCAGGTGAATGGCAAAAAGAATCGGTCGAGTATTTGCCTCGAAGATAGGAGAGGGCTACTTACCAAATCTTAGTTGAGGATGTAACCTGAAAAAATAAACTAACAAGGGGGACTCCACAAAAATAATCACTATGACCTTTATAAACCAGAGAACACATACAGCCACAATATGAAGGAGCATCACTCAATAGCAGCAAGAGAATCATATGAGAACTACAATCTTATTGTCAAACAGTTGACATTTCCATAGTAGTATTGCATCTTCATGTCTTCTCCAACAAAAGCAGTACAGACCAACTTGGAATAGGATACAGAACAACAAGAAACAAATTATGTAAGATCTTATCTGTTAATTGATTAAGATTCAGGCAAAGGAAAACTCGGAACAGGCAGGTCGGATGATACATAATCATTCAGACTAGAAACAAACATCCACCTAATCAATCGAGTGACTGATGACGACTTGTACAATACAAGGTATAAAGAATATTTATAAGCACGATTCATCCAGACAAACATGTGCAACTGAACGCGCATCTGACCCTAGTTATAAACAGAAACAAATGCAAATAAAAATGAATATACACCAAACTTGAGATAATATATATTTTCTAAGCTTGGCAGAATATTGCCTATACAATATCTACAGAGAGACAATCACTTGCCCGGTCTGTTTGGAGTGTAACCTGTATTGGCTTAAGCTGGGTAATGAATGACTGCTCACATGATAGCCTGCAAATAGAGACAAATTAGCAAAGCGACACTCAAACAAGGAAAAAACAATTGAACAAAAGAAAATAGTACTACATTGCTAACAGTTTACTAAACAGTAATCGGCAAACATCTGTACATTTGTTAGGTAGGACATTGGTAGGTAAGACTTAAGAGCGACATAATTCAGTTGCATATGCCACTTCTGATTTATCCAAGAACACAAATTCCAGCACAAATCTTGCAGTAGGATAACATGGTCAGAGCACACACCATCATCTAACCACAGAGCACCGTCGGAGCCAAGTCTGAAGCTACTGCCATTTTCAGAGTAACACCAAGCTGCTGCCATATGAAAGCAGACATGGCAGAGATCAATTCAGTCACCAAGTAAAAAATCAACAACACGTACTACTACCACTACTTGCAGATAGGTAGGCAGAGTCAACAGTGCAGATACAGAAACCAACAACACGTGATCAGTCTAGGAGGAGGTGAACTTGTTGACGGCCCTGGTGCCCTCGGAGACGGCATGGTTGGCGAGCTCGCAGGGGAAGACGAGGCGGCAGCCACGGACGGGCGGATGGAAGAAACCTAGACGACGAGGGGAAAGAGGGGGAGACGAGGCGAGGGCTTACCACCGGGGAGAAGCCCAGTATGGCGGATGAGGTACATCGGCGTCGAGGAGTTGGTCGGCGACGCATTGAGGAGGAGTCGGGCGGCGACACTGTGAGCGGGCGGCGGCGCGGTGTCGTTTCCTCCGCAAATCCGCGCGTCCCCCCTCGAGGACTATGAACCGCGTGGAAAGGAGGGTATGGGAGGGGATCAGAGGGGATTGGGCCGCCGGAACCCCGTGTACCAAATGGGCCCTCGAGGTTTCGCAGGGTTTCTGGGCCAAGCGAGGAAATTTCCTTCAAAACCCCCTGGATCCTCTCCTACCAAATGAGGCCTGTCACACCTGTTGGATACTTATTGCATGGCTTCAGGTCAGAAAGTTAATAAGGAGAAGTCATCAATTTTCTTTGGTAAGAAGACCCTAGAGATTGTCAAAACAGCCATCAAGGGGCATCTTCAGGTCCCAAATGAGTCCTTGAGTGACCGGTATTTGGGGATGCCGACTGATGTAGGGCATTCTAAAAAAGGCACGTTCAAGTATTTGAGTGATCGTGTATGGGACAAGGTGAAGGGATGGATGAGCAAGTGTCTTTCATCGGGAGGCAAAGAGGTACTGATTAAATCTGTGGCACAAGCTATCCCGGTATTTTCAATGTCTTGTTTCAAACTCCCTAGAGGTTTATGCGATCATATCAAGTCTATCATCCGCAAATTCTGGTGGGGATGTAAGCAAGGTGAAAGGAAGCCGGCTTGGGTCTCATGGAAAGTTATGACACGGCCAAAGTATTTGGGGGGTCTCGGTTTCAGGGACTTGGAGTTGTTTAACCTTGCTTTGTTAGCAAGGCAGGCGTGGAGACTTTTACAAGAACCTTCATCTCTTAGTGCAAGGATTCTCAAGGCGTCATATTTCCCCAACGGCTCCATTCTAACAGCTGAACTTGGTTCTTGACCTTCCTAAGTTTGGAGAGCAATTCTTGATGGAAGGGACATGCTCAAACAGGGAATTATACGAAGAATGGGTAATGGCAGGACGACTAACATTTGGGAAGACAATTGGATTCCCAAAGATATGGTGCCTAGACTGATCACATCACTTATCCCAGATCCACCTGTGCGGGTTTCAGACTTATTACAGCCGGCCAATGCCTCGTGGGATGGGCAACTAATTCGCTCCATTTTTCTACCAATTGATGCGGAAGCCATTCTCAGGATCCCAGTTTGTACTCGTAATGTTGAGGATTTCTGGGCGTGGGCTCCAGACAAGAAGGGAAGATTTTCTGTCAGTTCAGCTTATAAGTTCATGGTGAAGACGAAACTCCAACGAGAAAGCTGGCTAGAGGGAAGAGGAGGAACTTCGAATGATGAGGCAGAACGTTCGGGATGGTCCTCGCTTTGGAATTTAACTATTCCTTCAAAGGTCAAAGTTTTCATGTGGAGATTGGCGAGACATTCACTCCCAACTACTGATCTGCTTCATAATCGGAACATGTCAGTCTGGGATGCGTGTCCTCTTTGCAGCTGTCAAGATTCATGGAGGCACGCGCTTATCTCTTGTACGATGTCTTGCAGTGTTTGGGCCCTCTCGGATGATCAGCTGGTCTCGGCCATGACAATGAATGAGGAACCAAATGCCAAGCACTGGATGTTTGAGCTTTATGAATCCATGGATCATGAGCAGTTCACAAAGATGGTAATCACATTGTGGTCAGTATGGTATGCTCGTCGAAAAGCCATACATGAGGCGATCTTTCAAAGCCCGATGCAAACAATATCCTTTGTTGAGTCGTATATTCATGAGCTGAAGCAGCTACAGCGACCTAGGACTCAATCTACTGTTCCAAGTGCAGCACCGCGGCGCCAAGAAGAAAGATGGCTACCCCCCCCCATCCGACTTTTGCAAGATTAATGCTGATGGAGCAGTAGCCCGACATAGAGGAGGAGGAACCGTGGCAACGGTATGCAGAGACCATCGCGGTGCCTACTTGGGATCATCTTCGGTGGCCTTCCCAGGTGTTCTTGATCTGGTTATGTTAGAGATATACGCCTGCAGAGAAGCTTTGGCACTTGCAGAAGACCTCAATCTTCAGAATTCCGTCATTGCATCGGACTGTCAGGAGGTGATCAACGACATCAACAGAGGGACGGGGGGTCCCCATGCAGCTATAGTATATGAAATCATAGGTCGGAAGTCGAGTTTTCAGTTTCGCTTTTTTATTCATGAGCGTAGAAACCATAATTTCGAGGCTCACAAACTTGCCAAGTTTGCTTGTAGTTTAGATCGGGGTAGACATGTGTGGTTGGGTATGTCTCATAACCCGACCATTGTACCGATGAATATTGTCTTGGAATAAAGCTTGGCAGGTTATTCTCAAAAAAAACCAAACGAGGCCTAAAGCGGCGAGGAGGAGGGTGAAACGGAGAATACTGCAACAATTGGATATATAGCTTGGGAGCAGGGTTTAGAGGAATTGAAGCAAATCAATATTCTTTCGCTATTATTTTTTTGGAAAAGGAGGTTAAAACCCCGGCCTCTACATCAATCGATGCATACGTCATTTTTATTTATTATTCAACATAGGTCTAACAAGAACATACATCAAACCACCCAAAGTCATCACTCACGCCTACAAAACTCGATAATGTGGAGTGTTCTCATTCCCCATATCTAAAACCGGTGTCGTTGCCGATCCATCCAAATAACATATCAGAACGAATAGCCGATGCAGCTGACCTAAAGCGTACACCACATGCACACGTTTTAGAAGCTGCCATCATCATCGGACCGCTGACCCATCTTCAGGAGAGAGATCCGCATCATCCTTGCCAGTCCGTCCATCTGTCGACGCCACCACGGCGCCCAACGACGCCACCGCCCTATGTTCGTCCATCCAGACGTGAAGATTCTGGAGGATCTGTCGTGTGTAGCACCTGCTGATCAGGCATGACTTGACATCTCCACCGAAGCTCCATGCAAGACGAAGCCGCTCCACCTCCTACCACTGTCTTCCAACGCTGCTCCACCAACGATACTCCCAATAGAGAAATGACACCGCAGTACCGTCATCATCCGATCTGGAAGACCAAATCCTAGGTTTCCCCTGGAGCAGCATGAGTGGGACGACAGAAGTTACACGACGATGCCTTCATCAAGGTAACGACGCAGAACTCCGCCATCACCTGCCATCAGCTCGGTTTTCACCGGCAACTCTGCCTTCTCGACTCGCAGCCGGGACTAGATGACGGATCTCTAGATCTGGCCATCCAACCTTAGGCCGACCACCTCCGACGAAGGAGATGGCCATCACCGACGAAGGAGATGGCCACCACCGCTGGCTGCACTGGCCAGATCAGATCTGACCAGAGGCGCCGCCGAACAGTCCACCAGACCCTCCACACCGCCGCCGCCCATAGCCACCGCCCTTCGTGGTACAATGATGCGCTGCACCTGCAGCTGCCGCCGCCCAAGGCAGGGCCGGCCACCACGCCGCCGCCTGCCGCTACCATCGCCGCCGTGGCGCATAGATTGGTTTGGCCGCGCTACCACGCCTTTAGAGGCACCCGCACCACCCCTAAGACGCGGGAGGGAGTCCCTCGCCACCATCGTTGGCCTCGGAGATCGCGGCCCCGGCGGCTAGGGTTTGGGCGCCGCCCGAGTCGCCCGAGTAGGAGCGACGCGGGGGCTGTGTCGAGCGGGGACTGAAGGGCAGTGTCCCTAAATACTTGGAATATTTAGGGAAGTCTGAAAAGTGTTGCTAAATATTTGGAATATTTTACTGAAGTCTGAAAAGTGTTGGTTTCGATGTCGCAGTGTTCAGAAATTACAGTTTTCCTGAAGGAGAAAGTATGCCTGTCCATCCGGTCTATGCTCCAAGGACAGAGAAAGCAATGGTTCCTTGTGCTCCTCCATGGCCTCTCGACACACGAAGAATTAATGGGTGATAAGAGACCGTCTTTCATCGCTGTTAATTTCTTATTCAGAGTTGTTAAACTGATACGATCAGTGCGCATGCAGAGTTTGATTAGTGTAAGAAGGGCGTGTGTTGTGTTGCGTATAGTAGGGGCGTGGCAACTAGAGGAGGTCGCGGTGTCGTGCACGCCGAGCCCCTTGCCGGCGAACAGGGCCGCCGGCGACGGTAGTCACGGAGTCGTCAAGCGTCACGACGGCCTGCCGTGCACCCTAGTATTACTCTGATTCAGTATGGTAAATGAAGTTTTTGAGTTCAAAAATTAAACTGAAAAAACTCTTTATATTAGTGCATAGAGGTACATACTACTCCGTAGTACAGTATAAGGTCAGTATGTCAATCGATGCTCAAATGGCTTGTGATGTGTTATCTACATGGCAGCGGAGGTAGTACGAGACCTGTGGGTATCTTATCGTTGTGTAGGTTCCTGACTAATGTGACGTCTCCGATTTAATCGTACACTAATCATACAGGTAAATGTGTACGATTAAGATCAGAGACTCACGGAAAGATATCATAAGACAATTCTAGACACAAATTAAAATAATACAAGCCTTATATTACAAGCCAGGAGTCTCGAGGGCTCGAATACATCAGCTTGAAAACACAAGAGTCAGCGGAAGCAACATTATCTGAGTACAAACATGAGTTAAACAAGTTTGCCTTAAGAAGGCTAGCACCAAAGCAACATCGATCGAAGAGGCAAGGCCTCCTGCCTAGGAGCCTCCTAACTACTCCTGGTCGTCGGCGGTCTTCACGTAGTAGTAGGCACCCTCGGGGTAGTAGCAGTCGTCAAAGTGGCATCTGGATCCTGGACTCCACCATCTGGTTGCAACAACCAAAAGAAGAAAGAAGGGGAAAAAGGGGTAGCAAAGCAACCGTGAGTACTCATTCAAAGTACTCGCAAGTAAGGATCTACACTACTTATACATCGATATCAATGAAAGGGGTAGTATCTGTGGACTAACTATAGAATGCCAGAATAAGAAGGGGAGAAGCTAGTCCTATCGAAGACTAGCATCTTCTGGAAACCACCATCTTGCAGCAACAGGAGGGAGTAGAGTAGCATAAAGTAAAGTAGTAGTAGTGTTATCAACCTCGGCCAGGGATCATTTCTCGACTCCCTGCGAGAAAGCAATCTCAGAGCCATACTATCCATTTCTCATCCATGTCTCATCTCAAGTATCCAGTTCTAGTTGTATCGATCGGGATACAACTTCAAGTGTCCGTTACCGTAGGACAAGCTATCGATAGATGTTTTCTTCCCTGCAGGGGTGCACCAACTTACCCACCACGCTCGATTAACTCCGGCCGGACACACTTTCCTGGGTCATGCCCGGCCTCGGCCAAACAATATGCCGCAACCCGACCTAGGCTTAATAGAGAAGTCAGCACGCCGGACTAAGCCTATGCCCCCAGGGGCCATGGGCCATCTCCCCGGGAACTCCTGCACGTTGCGTACGCGGCCGGTGAGCAGACCTAGCTACCTCCTTAAACAAGGCAGGAGCTTACGCAGTCCAACCCGGCACGCGCCGCTTAGTTGCTGACGTCGATTAAGCTTCGGCTGATGCATACGACGCAGAACACCCATACTATGCACACGTGATGGTTAGTGATATTAGGCCAGAGGCCCCTCGGATCAAATATCCAAATCATAGTGGATTAGGAACGCGCAGTAACAGGCAGAGACCCACGAAAGATGTGACCCCGTTGCCCCGTCTCGAGGACTTGCGGCAAGGGCTAAGAATGCCCGGCCACGCCTCGTAGTTATCTCGCGGGCACCCTCCAGGTCAACCCGACTCCACATCACTCGCAATTAAGTTCGCGCGGGTACCCCTCGGGGCCGACCCGTCTTTAGTAACCTGGTTCAGAATAAAGTCATAGTAACCATAGTAACTGTGTGTCTGACACCAAGGGGAAAACCTGAGAAATCACCCTTGACGGATTCCACTCGATGTAATCATCAAGGTGAACATAAGAGGATCCACCCTCGAGGTTCACACTTGAGGGGTTGCACGACAGAGTCGTATCGGAAGTGGTTAAGGCGGAATCACCCTCGATGACCACGACCGAATGGCTACACTACAGAGATCTCATCAGGAGTGATGTATGATATTCCACCCTCGGCACTCGATGGTAACTCTGCAGAGTCGAGCAACAAAAGGGGAAAGTGATGTGCGGTGCCGGGGCCTGGTCTTCGATCCCGTTGATCGGGTCTTCGATGATGAAGCAGGGGCAACAAGGACAAGGTGGGGGTCACTGATGGATCACTAACCAACCTATACTAAGCAGTTTAGAATAAGTAGGTAAGGTACAATGAGCAGGTTACAAAAGCAGGCTATGCATCAAAATAGGAGCAAACAATAACAGTAGCAAAATCCAATGCAAGCATGAGAGAATGGAATGGGCGATATTGGGATAATCAAAGGGGGGGCTTGCCTGGAAGCTCTGCTGAAAAGGAAGAAGTGTCGTCGTCGACGTAGTCGATCACAAAGGCAGCATCGGTCGCGGGGTCTACTGGAGAGAAGAGGGGAAAGAAACAATAAATATAAAGCAAACATAGCATCACAAAACATAACATGGCAATATGTTGTGCCGGGTGTAACCTAACGTATGGCTACACGATACAGGTGAAGGGGGAATTCAACCGGGAATATTTTCCCGGTTCCGGACCTGTGTCACATAGATGACCGGAGGGGGAATGTTCCATGTTCAGATAGTTAGAGGCATCTGACAGGAAAACGGATCGCGTATTCGGATTCGCCTCGTCGTTCTGAGCAACTTTCATATAGAAAACATTTTCATCCGAGCTACGATTATTTTTCTACGATTTTTCAAAGATTTAAACATTTTCTGGAATTAATTAAATTAACAGAGATATACTATGTCAGCATGACATCACTGTGACGTCAGCAGTCAATGGGACGGCTGACCAGGACAAACTGACCAATGGGTCCCAACTGTCATAGACATAGGGGCTAACAGTGTTTTAATTTTAACTAAGCAGAGTTAATTAGCTACTAGACCCCACCTATCACTGACTCATTAACTAACTAATTAATTTTAATTATAAAAAATGTTTTAATTAGAGGATTAAGCGGTGGGGCTCGCACGTCAGAGGCTGGGGGCTACCTAGTCATCAACTGGTCAATAGGGGGCCGGGGCCCCACTGGCAGTGACCCAAGGGGTGGCCCCAGGTGTGCCAGCTCAGCGGAGCCGCTGGAGTAGCTCTGGCGAGCTCGTGCGCAACGGCCGAACGCTGTCAAGCGTCGGGATTCGTCTACGGGACACCAAATCGAGCGATGTTTCTTGTGTTCGAACGAGGAGAGTGCCCCGCGTCTATCTACGTCGTCGGAACACGCGGGGATGGCCGGAACCAATGTCGGTGACGAGCGCGGCAGACGACAGTTCGGGCGCGAACGAGGATCGCGCTACGGGGCTCCAAAACGGTCACGGCTGGTCGCATTCGAACGTGGAGACGAAGCCGTGTCGAACGGCATCGGCGGGAGCGGCTGAGGCGACCGAGAACGTCAACGGCGACCACCGCGGGCGGCGCCGGACTTTGGGCGAAGGTGGTTTCGGCGCTACGGGGCACGGCAAGCGATGCGGAGAGTGGTGTTGGGCTCCTACGAGCCCCAGGAGCTCGACTACGAGCTCGAATGCGAGCTCGGGCCACGGTGGCCACGACGGTGGGGTGATCTGCGGTGACGAGCTCACGACAACGGCGACGAGCTAGCTAGGGGGAAACACGCGGTGCGAGGAGAAGAATGGAGGGAGGGAGGATCTCACCGAGCGGCTAAGAAAAATCTGCGACAGCTTAGGAGCGCAGAGGCGGCCGGAGACAGAGAAGATCGTCGGAGCCCGAAAAGAGAGGGGCGGCTCGATCTGCTCGATGTGCTGCTTCCTGGCTCCAACCAGCGGCACTAGTGGTCGTGGCGGTCCACGGCGGTGCCGATGAGCACGGCCAGGCCGCGTGGGAGGCACGGTGGACGTGGAGACGACGAAGGGCGGCGGCGACGGCTCTGCTTGGGTGAGCACCCGAGCGAGAGGGAGAGGCCAGAGGAAAGGGGAAGAATGGAGGAGGCGTCCAGGGGGAGTGGATGAGGGGGAGGGAGCCCGAGGCGTCGGGGCTGCCCTTATCCCCTCGCGGGGCGTCGCCGACGAGGTGGCTGGGCGGCGACGGGCGCGCGCTGTCACGCCCAGTTAGAGGAACAGGAAGCGACCGGGGATGGGGAGTGGGTCGGCTTATTTGGGCCAGCTGGCTCGGGCCAGGCACTGTGCACTTGGCCCAGTGCACAGTGGCCCGTGCTCTTTCTTTTTTTTAAATAAAATCTTTTGTTTATTTAACAAAGATAGAAAGGGAATTATTTGGTCAATTATTTTATTTAAGAAATTTTTGGGAGGTGTCTCATTAAATCCCTGGTGATTATAGACAGTGCAAAAAATATTTTAGAGACCAGAAAAACTCATTTGGTATTTTTCATAAATAGGATAGCATTTAAAAATGCTGAATTGGTGCCGTTTTAATTACTAATGCTCATCTTTGCACAAAAGTGATGTTGTGTTCCTTACCAAATAATTGTTATGGAATTTTTGACAAATGCTGAACATTTTTCCAGCAACTTTTGGGCAACTTCAAACTTCACTTGAATTTAAATTGACTGAAATTTCAAATGGTATATTGAACAAAGGTGATTAAGAACTGTTTGAAAAATAATTAGTTTAATCACAGAAGGTAATTGTAGCATGACACTGGGGTGTTACAACTAGGGTCAGTATCGTTGCTACCTTGGAGTTTATGCCTGGAATAATAGTGTGCCTGGTACAATCATGTGTCGTTGATGATTTCTGCCTGGGCAGGCAAGTCTGAGATGTACATGTTTGGGTGGGAACCTGGCTTGAGTAAATGCTTAGAACATAGTAGAAGCTAGACGATTAACGTTTTCAGAAAAGTCTCCCGTGGGGCCCCTGTTTTACTTGCGATTAGAAGCCTAGACAGGGCAAGGCCCACGATGGAGGATGCCTGGGCCAGGCTAACTATGTTGCACGCGATTCAAGGCAGGCTAATGATTGATGGTTGCATGCACTTAGGCCAGGCACTCATTTTATTTCTCAGGCACAGATCAAACAAGACTCAGGGCATGTTTCAGGCAGCCCTCAGGCCAGGCACAAAGTAACTAGGAAAGCAACCAAAAAAGTCCTTATTCTCTGGTTCGCGGCATACATGTGGTTAAATCAGATGGCCCAAATGGTGCAACAAGAGCTTATTGCAGTTTCGTTTGTAATTTGTGGGTTGTGATGGTAGCTTCAGAGTTAACATTTTACAACTAGAGAGAGAATTGATGATCTAGATTTATCTCCCCATTTGATTTGTACATGTTAGCGACTTTTGAGAACTATGTCTGTGGAAGTGAAGCGGTGTACGCTCCTCTCTCCTATCATGGCGGCTCTCGTGGCGACTCGCACGCCGCCCTATCTTCCCCAATTTCGATCATGGTTTCGTCTCTCCTTCCCTACTCTCCGGCGCCTCCCTGTCTCATAGTGTGGTCGGCGAAACAAGTTCCAGGCCTTGGCCGAGGTCTATGATTACGATGCGGAGAGCCCTTGGGAGGGCAGATGTCGAGTTCTCTGGCGGTTGGTTTGGGATGCGACAGTGGCCAAAGTGGCGCTCCATGAGGTCTGGGTGGTGGTCCAAACAAGCGTTGTGCATTTGCATCTAGGGGTTGCAACTCGCTCTTCTCCTGTGCAAGGCGGCGATCTCACATGGGATCCTAGATCCGGTTTCGAGCTCGCCGCAGTCTCTTGTCTCTTTCTCCATGTTGGAAAGCTCGTTGCCATCTCACTCCTCGCGTACGTCGCCTGGATCTGGTGGGACGGCGGCGGAGCGAGGTGATGGCGAAATCCTAGTTGGGGATTCCTATTCAACCTTGCGGATTGAGGGCCTTCAAATGCTGCCGTGGTGGACCACATACTAGTTGGGTTGGGGCCATGTCTGCTAAGAGTTATCCATCAGTCATGGAAGCATACGTAGGCCTTTCAAATTAAGTTCATGTACAGCCCGTCCCGCCCCCTTCACTCTAGCTCCAAGTTGGCCCATCCCATCAGCCCATTCCGGCCCTCTTGTTTCTAGCCCCAAGTTGCACATCCTCATCGGGTACTTATAGATGGGTTGTCTTGATCCCATGTTTAGGGTTTTCTACATCTAGGTTTGTCCTCGCACTTTTTTCTCACCACCACTTCTCTTCTTCTCTTTTCCTAAAAAAAAACTTCTATTCTTCTCTTTTGTGGTTGTGGTGGTGATGGATCGTTCATGTGGTCCGTTCTCTAAGCATGATGCTAATGGCAAGCTTCGCTTCGACAACGACAAAGAGGATCTATCAGATTTAGTTCGCAACAAAGTTGAGTTTCGTCCGAAGTTTCAAAGGGAGCAGGAAGAGTATGAGTATGAGAGTTGGGACTCACCGCCAACTTCGTACAAGGAGGAGGAGCGCCGCCTTGCAACGACGACTCCTTCTCGACCTCATCAGACTAGATCTGATGATGCCCTAGATCCGTGGCTTAAAACGCGTGACGATGGGTTCTCTATCTTGAACGACAACCCTAGATCTGAATCTAGATCTGTGAACTACATCTAACTCCTCAAAAAACAATGCCCATGGTGACCAGTGCAAGGATGGCAGCTCCGGTCGTGGGATTGTTCCCCGTCCTCCGCCGGCAAAAGGCTGGTCTACGAGCGGCGTCCCCTCGGAGCGGAGCGGCGCCGGCTCCGAGGTGGGTGCTGAGGAGAGCGACGGCGGCGCCTGGGATGGCGTCGCCCCGGCGACGAGGTTGGCGCTGTTCCGGAGGCGAACATCCTCAGCGTCCCCGTCGATGCGTGGACATGCCACCAGGTGAGCCCCTCGTACGCTAATTTTATCCTCTAGATGCATGTTCATGGACGTCTAGTGTAGTAGTGTTACGCTCCCGCTACGATTACTTCAGGAATTCACAGGATCCGATGCAGATTGAGAGGAAGAACTTTCGTGCCGATAAGTACTAGCGTAGTGTCCCACGACTAGTACTGGTCTCGGGCTTCAGGGGTAATTGGCACAGGCCACTAACATCTGACTACTAGCTTGTTTAATTGTTTTTGCACCTAAAACATCTGTATCTTCTTATGTCAATGCCAGTTTCTTGGATACTGGAGTACATGCTACTCCTGTGCTCCGGATATCTTAGTTTGCATATAATGCCTGCTCTTAGGATGCTTATAATCATTATAATTAGTCCTGGGATTTATTTTGTGTCAAATCATTTCTGGCAGACATCCATCCCTCGCCGGAAGACTAATTATCCTTCCAAATTGGTACTAGATATCTGTGCTATTTATCTTGTCTGTAGTGCACTTGGTAGATAAATTCTTGGCACTGCTCATGGATGATTGATTGTCCTATGAATATTGAAAGTGAGGATATGATACATTCTCGTAGGGACTAATTGTTGAGGATGCTATACATCGTTCCATTAGGTTAGTGCTGTTATATTGCCTATTTCTAGGGAACCGCCATAATCGTTGGACGATCCCTCATGTTTGTATCGATCTTTACATTTGGGGTACTGTGCCCAGCAATCTGTTGCATGAAACAAGACGATCGTATAACCACTTAAATGCCGTGTTGTGCTTCTTAGTGCTGCACTTTTTAGTTCAATTCGTGTTTGCATTAGGGGCAGCTGTGATTTTGGTTCCACCACTTTGACAATTAGGTTCTGAAGAAGATAAGGTTCAGAGATGATAGTTGATGAATCATACATATGCTGATAACACCTCCTCCTAGGAAATAAGTATTCAACTTGGAACCCACATTGAAATAATATAGATTTAGTTGAAGTGCCATATCGCTCTAGTTATACTACTTATCAAAACAGTATTATACTCCCTCCGTCCGAAAATACTTGTCATCAAAATGGATAAAAGGGGATGCATCTAGAATTAAAATACGTCTAGATACGTCCCCTTTTGTTCATTTTGATGACAAGTATTTCCGGACGGAGGGAGTATTAATTAATAGGTAATGGTTGGAACAAGTAAACTGAAATTCAGCTTATGTGATATTTTCTGCCATTGAATTACTCTTGTCATAGGTATGGATATTTGTCCTTCTAAAAACGGTAATATAATACTGTTTTGATAAGCTGAATTAAAATGATATTTGTCGATCTTTATATTCAGAAACGTAGTGATGGCACATCATCACTTGCTGATTTTGCAGCATTTGTTTCATAAAAATAGTACATATCCTGTGGAGTCTCGTACATATTCTTTTAGTGTGGTGTTTGTACTCATGTTGCTGTGCGTCCTAGTAGTGCTCCTTCTGCTGCCATTTTTGTTTTGTTTTGCAAACTATGTGCCTTCTGTTGTGTGTTGTGTATTGCTTTCCCAGCGGCTGTGCACGTGACCAGCCATTAAAGGTGATTTAGTCGACGTCGCTGCCGGTCAGAACGAAAGGATTGAACATCAGACCACAAGACCTGGAGTGGCACCTCGAATGGCAGTGCTGGGCTGTGCTGGACTTGGATCCACTGTTTACTGCTGCTGCGTGCTGCAGTAGTGAAGGTTGCTGCTCCATCGGATGCTGTTGTGGTGTTGCAGTGATCACGACATGTCTCCATGTCATCCCTGTGTTGGGGTCACCTTGCTTTGGTTTCCGTTTTGCCACGCAGGCTCGAAATAATCAGGGAAACCATAACTTGTAACTCGAGGGGGCACCTCACCATTGAGGGCAGGAAAGCCACACACGGATCGATGGATTAAGTCTTGGTATCCACCAGACAGCAGTGGTGGCAGAGGCCCTCAGAGCACTTGGTATATCCACTAGGATTAATGCTTCAGAAGACGAGCTTACCTTTAACTGGACCACCACCCCACCAGCTTCCCAGTGGCTCTGGAATTCATCCTGTAAAACAAAACACCAGTTTAGCAAACTTTCAGTGTTACCATTCGGCATCAAAGGGAAGGGAAAATTTAACCTCACGAGGAAAAGGCCCCCATATCCCTGCAGCGAGAGGACAGTGAACAAATAGGCGCAGTGCCTCATGGCCACACATGCAAAGGGAGCAAATGGGTTCATGTGGCCATCTCTTCCTTCTAGCAAGATAATCCGCAGTTAGGCATTTTCCTTGAACATTCAGCCACGAAAAGAATTTGACCTTCGTGGGGAGCTTGATTTGCCATATAAGCTTCTTGAGGGGAGAATCAACTTTGCAAATAAATTGAATAGTGTAGGCGGAGCTGGCAGTATATTTCTTATTTTCAGTCCACTTCCATTCCACCTTATCCAACACATCGGACAGAGAGAAGGCAGAGGATTTTTGCCAGAAATCAATGTGTTCAATTAGGACCTCAGAGTCTGGGTTCCTCTTTATGTGTGTAATCCATCTTTTATCAGCCAGGCCATCCGCAACTGAGATGTTTCTTTTCCAACTATGCTTGTAGAGCTTTGGGCAGGCAATAATAAATGGGGCGAGGCCATTTAACCCGTGATTGTTTGAGAGCGACAGAGAACGGCCAGTTTCTGTGATGGAAGTGCTGGCAACAAACAGGCCTTTGACCTCCTTGTCACATGGACGGGGTAGACCATGCCAAGGTTTGTCTGTGTCCGTTGCGTTTTGCCACAGCCAGAGAACTTTAAGTTTAAGGGCCTTCCCTTGAGCAGCCGAGTCAGGGATGCCAAGTCCACCTAGACTCAGGGGCATACAAACTTGGGACCAACACAGCAGGCCCTTACCCGCTGCTGATGGCATTAGACTCAGCCCATAGGAAGTCCCTTCTGAGCTTATCGATCTGCTTGATGACCCATTTGGGCTGATCCACCGCCAACAGCTGAAATATAGGCAGAGCAGAGAGCACAAAACGCACCAGGGTTGCCCACCAGCAGAAGAAACCAATTTTGCCTTCCAACCAGCAATATTTTTTGCAATTCTTGGAAATCCTGACGTTTGAATATTTTATCAGAGAGGCATGCCAAGATATGAGCAGGGGAGAGCCACAATCACTCTCAGCCCTCCAGGGGGAGGCTTAGAGCAACTCCAACTGGCCGACCCAAACAGACATTGATTTTGTCTGCTTTTTGTCCGTTATCCGTTTGGGTCGGCCGTCCGCCTGTCCATGTCCGCTTTCTCAATTGGGTCAGCCGGTGCGCCCAACGGGGACGAACCCATTTGTTGACATATCCGTCCCGACATTCTGTCGAACACCTGGTGGGTGAACTGTCCCGAGCGTCCGCCGCCGCACCTCCTGCTCACTGGTGAGGAGGACCTCGCAGGGTGGCCCGTGGCCGCACCGGTCGCAGCAGCGTCGTCGCAGCTCGCTGCCCCGCTCGTCGCGCTCGCCCCAAGCTCGTTGCGCCCGGTCCGAGCTCGCTGCCCTGCGGGCCCCGAGCGCGCCGGTTCGCTCGCCGCGCCCACCTCGAGCTTGCCGCGCCCGGCCCGAGCTCACCGCCCCGCTCGTCGCGCCCGCCCCGAGCTCGCCGCCCCGCTCGCCGCGCCCGCCCCGAGCTCGCCGCATGTGCGCTGCTGCACCTTGGGGTCGTGAGCAGGTGCCGCTCGCCGCTGCGCCTGGGAGTCGCGCGCTATGGAGCCGCTGCACCTCGTGCCTCCTCCATGTCCCTTGGCCCTGGTTGTGTGAGGTCCTCGAGGCCGAGGGAGGTCGCAAGCGGGGTGAGAGCGGCTGCGCGGCGCGGCCAGGGCAAGCACGCGAGCGCGGCACAGCAGGGGAGGCGTCAACTGCGCTATGGCGGGGAAGAGAGAGAGGGGAGAGAGAAAAAGTTGTGTGGCTGGATGGCGGGTGGGCCACGCGGGGCATGCAGCGGATGCAGGCGGACGAAAAGGATACAGAAAACGTCCACTTTGTGTCCGCCTCGGACCCAAATGTGTCCCAAATTTGAGACTGAAATGGGTCCGCGCAGACACAGAACAGCCAGAAAATGGAAATGGGTCCCCGTGTTGGGCATTGTCTTTTGTCCACGCGGAAGCAAAAGGATGCAGGCGGACGATTTGGGTCACTGCGTTGGAGTTGCTCTTAGTCGATCTCGTGTTGTTTGAAACACCCATCTGTTCCGAAGTTCTCGATGACTCTGTTCCATTCTTCAGGCAGGCGCAACAAGAGGACTTTTGCCCTTTCCGTCCTTGCTGGGAGGCATCTCCGTTGACAACGTATACACATAGTTCTGAAGAAAGTTGACCTGAACTTGTGACAAAGCTCCGTCCCTGACCTTGCACAAGGTCATCCCTTAGAGCATCTTCAGCAGCAGCCCAATAATTTGGTGCCCTAAAACTGGATTTAGGTGTGGAGAGAGAAGCTTCTTGGTCACCAGAAATGTTTTCTGCTTTTCCAGCAGACCTAAAACTGGTGCCCTAAGTTTCAGCTTGGGTGCTGTCATAAGGATCCGACGATAGGCAGGCCAGGAGGCGGATCCGATTGTCACCGGGGCACCGAGCTCGATTTTGTCTCCAGTAGCTCCCTGGGGCCGAGATGCCCGCCTGGCCACCTAGGAAAGGCGCCAGGGGGGGGCCAGGGACTGGTGGGGAGCCGGGGGGTGCGGCCAACTCCGACGGCGCCGCGCCGCCCGGGTGCTGAGAGCTCCGAAGGGACCTGCGGCTCGGCGGTGGTCTCGCTGGTCGATTGGAGGTCTCCCGGCTGCTAATCGACCTCGGCAGCCGACGATAGTGTGGCTGCGACCATTTTGGCCGGCGTATGGGCAGGGGAACAGCCGGAATCGGCGGCGGCGGCGGAGGGGGTCGTGGCAGATGTCTCGGCCGGCGGGGCTGGGTGCAGCCGATGGAGTGGCGGCGGCGGCCTCCGGCGGCGATCGCGGTGGGAGGCAAGTCGGCGGCGCAAAGTTTCACTTGTTGGGGTTCCCACCGCAGCCGAATTGATTTTTGGGCAACTGCTGGTGGTGATGTATATTTGCATCAGTTGTAGCAATATTTTGGGCGGGGCCTAAAAATTTTTGGGCACCACATACCTATAGGGCTTCTATTGGGGGCGTTTTTTTTGCCCCAAGTGACCTAAAAAGAAGTTTTCTGGGCATGGCTGCGTTTTTAGGACTGCTGTTGGAGATGCTCTTAGGTTCCACGCACACCACAGCATAAGAAGCACGAGACCGCGCTGCCCAGGTCTGATTCTAGAGAGGAGCAGAAGGAGCCACTCTGGTTCTGAATACTGAAAGACATACTCATCGGGAATGTCCCACACAACTCGGAGTTTCTCCCTTAACGCACGGGCTTTAGTGCAGTTCACCACCGCATGAAAGCCATTTTCTTAAGCACACCCACATATGTTACAAATGTTGTCAGCTTCCAGGGACGTTCACCATTTGTTTCTTTTAGTGGCTAGATTGTCTGACGCCAGTCTCCAGCCAAAAACTCTAATTTTGCTTGGCACAGGCGCTTTCCAAATCAGCGACCACATGGACTGCTCCCCATCAGGATTGTTACTGCTGCTCACCATCGCCGGGTCAGCATGCTTCAGGTTGTAGGCAACCCTATCCACGGCTCTCAAAGTGCCACACATGGGTGTCCTCAAGGTCTCCTCTCGATACTTTAATCTTCACGGTCAACTCAGCATCATCTGGCTAGAAAACTTCCCTTATCAAAGGTTCATTCCACTGTCACCGTCCGACAACAGGAGACCACACGTTGTATCCTTGAACGTCTCCTGCTACCCTGAATCTTCAGTGAAGGTTCCTTCGGGATCTAATTATCCCTCCAGACTCGAATAAAATTACGATTACCGATTCTCGTAACTATCCCCCTTTTTAAGCAGTTCCAAACCGAACTCAATTCCTCTCCATGCTTGGGATGCTTCACCGGTAAAAACTGTATCAAGGACATTATTAGTTGTAGTACCTCACCTTTACAAAACCGAGCACATAAATCCTCCGCCGACTCGATAAGCCTCCATGCCTTCCGAACTAACAGAGCCTGGTTGAAGCACTTTGTGTCTGTAAATCCCATACTTCCGCGTATTTTCGGTTTGATCGAACTGTCCCACGATGCCCAATGCACTATCTTTTTCCTGCATCTTCCCCCCACCAAAACTGCCTAATGGCCGTCATGTAATCGTTATGGGAACTTGAGGGAACTTTAAAAACACTCATGGTGTATGTTGGAAGAGCCTGCGCCACTGATTGGACCAACACCTCTTTTGTTGCCATATACATGAATTTTCATTCCAATTCGAGAGCCGCTCAGTAAATCTTTCATTGATAGGTTGGAATATTGCCTAGGTATTTCTCTTCAAACGTGCACCTTTCCTAGTGTGGATTTCACCTCCTCTTGTCTTTCCACCTGCCATGCGCTACTGAACAAGAGCGAGCTTTTTTGTGAAGTTGGCAACTGTCCAGTGTACCCCTCAAATTTATGTATTACATTCTTCACAACCTCAGCCTGTTGTTGTTTTGCTTGGATGAACAGGGTACTGTCATCAGCAAACAATAGATGTGAAATTCCCGGAGCTGTTCTGGTGATCTTCATGTCCGTCAGTTCCCATCATTCACTGCTTTCTTCAAAAGCCCTGACAAATCATCTGCTAAAAGAAGCTGATACGCCGATATCGGATCTTCCTGTCAAAAGAAACACAAGGTTTTCTTCTGGCTTCTCCTGCAAGACAGACTTAATACCAGAGATATGCTTCACTGAAGGAATTTCTTCATTGAGGACTACTACTGTGTTATGCGTGGAGAAGATGTGATGGAGATCAGAGACCACTTATTTTTCAGATGTCTTTTCGCTAGAGCCTGCTGGCAATATTTTTGTCCAAATTGGAGCTCCCGACATACTGACCAGCTGCATCAACTGCATTTCCAGCCTAAAACAGAGATTGCCTAACCTTTCTATATGGAAGTTATATCGTTCTAGGGGCCTCTTAGCCCTCAGCTCCTTTACCGAAAAAGGCTTTCGCCCCGCTTTATAGATAAAGCAAACAGCCACAGAGCAACCATACAAGGACTAGTCCACAACTCACACACCCAAGTCTCACGACAAGAAGTACAATAGGTTCTGCTGAGGGCACAGCTCAACAAGCCCAAACAAAAGAAAAAGAGAAAGAATGGCCGGGGGGGGGGGGGGGGGGGGGAGAACGCGTCGGGCCCCTAATCCGGCTCGGGGGGTGGCGGCGGCGACAAACGGACATCCATCGAGCGGAGGCCGGTGATGAAGGCGGAGATGGCGTCCCGGTCTTGGGGGCGGCTAAGTGGCCGCCAAAGCTGCAAGTAACCAGACAGTTTGAAGAGGGCGTCAGTAGCACGTCGAAGCGGAATGCGCTGAATCACAAGTCTATTGCGGATCATCCAGAGAGTCCAAGCGAGGGCCCCAATCTCCAACCACCTCTCTAAAGCAGCTCCAACTGCCCTCAGCTCCTTTTCCTTTCCTGCTTGTAATATAAACCAAAATCTATAGAAAGTATGCAGCAGAGTCCTACTGTTTCTGTAAAAAAGTAAATGCTCTTTCGTTTAATTTTTTCTTTCTGTTTTGCTATTCCTCAGTGCCGTCAGAGGAAAACAGGGGTCACGGCAGATTGTAAGGGGTCCAATAAGAGGGGCAAGTGCCCTCTCAGATACTGCAAGAGTTGCATATGTAACAGGTAGAATAATTTCCTCTCTGCTTTTTTTCTTAGAGCCTGTGGTAGGCAATCCTGTTTGGGTTTGTTTGTTGATGCTCTCTTTGTTTAACAGGTACCCTTTGATTGCGGATGAGGTGTTGAAGAAGGAGGCCTGGGAATGCCCCAAATGCAGGAATGACTGCAACTGCAGCAGGTGCAAGTAAGTAATCTGAAGCTGATGCTTGCCATGAGGGATTTTAGATTTTTGTTCTAGTTGATAGATCTCTTTATCTGGTTTTATTTGGCAGAACTAGGAAAGGGGAGGCGCCGACGGGGTGAATGGTCCGTGCTGCCAAGAGGCCGAAGGTCAATCTGGCACGAACTGAGAGCAATGATGCTCTCAAGGATGAAATAGTTGTACCCAGGGGTACTCTCGTGACTTGCATTGCAGGTATGGAGCTGCAGCCTGAAGATGTTGGTGCTGCTATTCAATTTCTGGAGTTCTGCCGCTCATTTGGCGAGGTAATTACAGAAAGCAAATAGTGGTATATTTTATTTATCATTTCGTGTGAATTGGATCATTGATGCATCCACTACTCATTTCTAAATTTGGTTTGCGTTAGCTATGGTCAGTTAGGTTGTCTGAGAATGTTGCCAAGCTAAAAAAATCTATTGTTTTCTTATTGCTTCTGTCTTGTTAACAAAATAGACCATCAACTTGAGGGGCATATTATTTATGATTTCTCAATTTATAATCTAAAGAAAGTTTATTTGCATTTTATTTTATAATCTGGCACCAAACTTGTTATATGTTTCCATAATGAAAATGTTTAACTGTTCTTAGCTGCCTGCTTGCTTTAAGAGACCTTTTCTTGTGTACTATAAATAGAATAATGTATCCAATGATTTAAGCAGATCTGCAAAATAGGGAAGGGACAACCAGAAGAAACTCTCAGACACTTAACTCAACTCAAAGAGGTGTCTTCAATTGTTGCTGACGTTCACATAAATCTTCTGTCTGTCATAGAAAATGGCAAAGATAAGTAAGTATACTAACAAACTGCTATTCCCTTGTCATTTTGCCCATGCAGTTAATAAATGTGTAAATGAGGTTATTTTTTTCTTAGCCGTTTTGATAAGTATCCAAGACATGGAGATGAATGGATAAGGAAAGTAGGCGAGTACATCTCTTTGACATTCAATGCAGAAGATTTCACCCTTCGCTGCTTAAATCAGGGTGTATCAGGATATAGAAGTCTGAACCCTTCTTGTAAGCTGGAGGTTCTGAATTGTCTGTGTGATGAGGCATTGTCTTCTGAGTAAGTACAAGCTACCATATTTGCTGGAATAGTTCACTTCACTACTGTCATATTAATTATCTTGTAACTTCGTTCAGAAAGTTGAGGACCTGCATTGACAATAAAGATAGAAAATGTGTGGCCACACAAGAAATCAAAGCTGCAACCAGAAAGGTACTTATCTTGGGAAGTTCCTTTTTTTGTGTGGTCAACTCGCTTGGTTGACATTAATGATCATCGTTTTATGTCTTGTTTCATAGCAAAAGGAGCTAAAAAGAAGATACGATGACATGACTAAAACCATCGAAGGAGGAGATACTGCTAACAATGAGGAAGCTAATGATATCCTTTATCAAATAAAGGAAGCAGAAGAAATCAAGAAGGCAGCCCGGAATGGTCTGTGACATTATGGCTTGATATATCTTCATTTCCTGCGCTCATTGTTTAGCTTTCTTCATCTGTGCAGTTATCAATCTTATTGATATCTTTCACTTTTGTTTATTATATTATTTCACGTCGTCTATAGTACACCATTCTGCACCTATATTTTTTTTTCTAGAAAATATCTTTGTAATATAAGTACTTTATTAGGTTTTATTACTCCCCATAGTCCACAAAAACATAACTTTTTGGGCATAGCTGTTTTGGAACTTTTAAAACTTTAACCACCAATATCTTCTAAAATGTTTCGATTGAGTGGGAGAAAACCATATATATAGATTTGTGTAAAAGATACTAGCACAATATAACAATTTTATTAGGTTTTGGAATTATAAAAAATAGAAACTAATATTATATGTACTATTATGGTAATTGTGCTAGCGTTCAAAACACTATCTTCTTAAAGACCGGAGGGAGCAGTAGAAGAGATGGTCAACATTAAGACTGGAGGGAGTGTCTAACTTTCACCAACATCAAATTGTTTGCCTACCATCCATGAATGCGTACTGACTATAGGTTAACAAATTGAAAAAATAAATGCAAGTATTATATAAACATATTGTTTGAGTACTCCAACCCAATTGTGTTATGCATGTGGACATTCTTTTGAAACCCTGGACCGTAGAACAATCGATCTACGATAATTTTCATTAATATAAACAGTACTCCCTCCATCCCATAATGTAAGACGCTTTTTGGCACTAATGTAGGACGGAGGGAGCATGTTACAAATAGGGGGAGCAAAATGAAAGAAAACTACAAAAGGCCTACTGATAAAAGAGAAAGTTGTCCAGTCCCAGCTCTAGGTATCATGATCATAGTACTAGAAGTTTACCGAGGACCACTCCTTGAAACAAAAGTAGAATCAAATCATCTTTAAGGGCATATCTCCAAATTCTGAATGGTTGGACTGGAGTTTCTGAATATCTTCCCATTTCTCTGAAGCCAGATGTTCCAGCATCCCAGGACAATCTCCATACTAATAGCATTTGGTAGATCCTCAAGAGCCAACAATGTATCTTCATAACCAGAAGTACCTGCTTTTCTTCTAGGAATGAGAGTGTTCCAGCAACTTTGAGCAAAATTGCAATCCCAAAACAGATGCATACGTGTTTCTTCACATTGATGATTACATATAGGACAAGAGTGATCACTCATCATGAAACCTTTTCGTTTCTGCAAGGATCTTGTGTTAATTCTATTATGCATAGCTAACCAGAAGAAAATCTTATTCTTGAGTCTACAAACAATCTTCTTCCAGATTAATTTGAAAACTTTTAGAGCCTCAATATCTCCCATCAGTTGTTTATACATTTTCATAAAGGAGAATTTGTCAGTAATTCCATTGCATTGCCATCTGTCATTACTATTCTGATCAACCACTGGGATTATACTTGGGACTTATGATTATATGCTTGATTAGACAAAGACATATGAAAGTTATCAGCCCAATCCCTTCTTGCACTAAAATTTTGCAAAGATTCTTTTTCATTTCTAGTAAAAGAATGTAACTCAAGGAATTTCTGAAGCAACGGCAAGTCAGACCATTTGTCCCGCCAGAAAAGAATTGTGTCCCCTTGTCCCACAGAACATGAGGCAAAATCTTTAAAAGAGGGCAGTGGCTTCAAATACACGTGGACATAACCATCCAAGAGATGATAACCTCTTTTTTTCCAGGTGAATAGGTGTGAAGTCTTTTCAGCCTTAGCCTTATATTATATGCCACATAACTAACCGTGTAATTAGGATTTAATATTTAACCCTTTTCTTGGATTAGCGTAGAGACATGAAAGGATATACTAATTAAGTAATTAGTATATAGGCCTAAGATATTCTAGGTTATTTTGCACTAACTAATACATGTGAAATTAATTTAAGAGGGGAACTGATACTGGTACCACAATAGGGTTTATGGATATGGATAGTAAAGGATACCACAAAAGGAAACATATGGTAATATGTTGATACCTTAATTTATTCATATGTACTCCATGATATTGTAACAATGGGATGTAAGTTTCTTTTAAGACTCATGTTAGAATGGAATTTGACCAACCTTTGAGTCAAGTAAATCATGACTGATATCTGTTGGCTAACTTGTTTCCACTATAGTGCTTTGTGTTCCCGTTTATGGAGAGCATGCACAACTACAGCCATTACAAGCACCTATGAAAAGGAAAAACAAAGAACACAACTTGCAAAAGACGAAGCACTCCACGCTTGGCATTGAAGAAATCATGGCCGGAGCAGCTAAGCAAGACATAACCGACCATCATAGGGAAATTATGCTCCATGTAGCACCTTGTGACTAGACGAAGCAAAACACCTTCCATCTCTATCACTGAAGAGGGACCCTACTTCCTTGCCTTGGAACGGAAGGCACCGCTCTGTAGGGATTCAGAGTTGCTCACCCAAGAGCTAGAAGGATGCCAGCCTCGCAGCATGAAGTAGCCCTAGAACTACCACCTACACTCGGAATATACCTTGTTGGCAACCTGCCGTTGTCCACGCACAACCAAAAGGAGCTAGAAAGGTACCAGGGACAGTCGCCGAAGGAGGCATTAGAGCATCGAGATGACACGAAGAGCTGCAAGGGAGCAGAGCAACTGACTGCAAAGAAATTCCCGTGAGTCCTCGGCTTTCGCTGCGCCAAGGGGAACCCTATCCCCTTCCGCAAGGATCGAAGACGCTGCACCACTGAAACTGAGTGATGCAAACTGTTATTGGGGAGCACCAACTTGAAGGACGTTTTCGGCACCTCTCCCTCTCTCTCTCTCTCTCTCTCCTCCTCCTCCTCCTCCACTTTGTTGTGAATATCCTCATCATGGCACCCGATTGTAAGGTTCTACTCCCCCTTACTCGAAATACTTGCATTCCTTGTGGGAGGGGTGTAGCAGGTTCATATTAAAGCCATTGGCTATGACTTTAAGGTATGTACTTTCATGGGCATTAATCAACTAATTCAAAGTTAATGTAAGCTAATTATCCAACTTGAGGGGTGGAGTAAGATTTTTGAGATGCAACAACAACCTGGCATTATCCTTGCGGCGAGAAGAAGACGTTAGAGACCATCGGGCCCATTGTTTTTTATCTTGCCAAAATACAAGCAACTGTGAAAAGGATGCGTACAATGGCGATAATGGAAATATGAATGTCGCATAGTGTTCTATAGGTGTCACCAATCTACCAATTTTGATGTGGAAAGCCTTGCTCTTTTCACCATTGGACAACTTCCATTTTTGGCCTACCACCGCTAGAAAACTTAGATCACCATTTGGTGAATGTACTAAGCCAAAGATCCCTCATGGCACATTCGAGAGTCATGGTGATCCTAAGACACGCACACAGGCAAGATTAATTGGACATAGACATGATGAACGGTATCCATATTGATAGTGAATTCAATATTCCTCATATGGCAACAAATTTAGGATATATAGTAAGCACAAAATGGCAATCCATATTAACCCAAGCAGGTCAAAGGGGAGAGGTGGAGACGGAAGTTGTAGAGGATGGAGAAGGAAAGGCAAAAATGCACTATAGAGGCAGAGACATGGAGACAATGGTGAAGAATTATTGTCGAAGAGTACCAGAGAGTCTGAGAAGAGTTGAGAGAAGAAGAAAGGACGGGCCTCAAAGAAGCATACCTAGGACGACTCATAGTAACACGACTCACTTCTTCCTACGGTGATGGCAATAAAGAGAGCCAACGATGGCTACTTCATGGGATATCTTCCACCCTCTAGGGTCCTTTTCCCCTCTGATACTTTAGGTGTGAAACCCTTGTCTTAAGAGGCTCTTTGCCTTATGTAATGCTCTTATTACTCTTGACAAAATCCATATTTTGTTGGTGTCACCCAAACCATCTAGGCATTCGCCTAGCAAAATTTACTAGGATGATGACCCTCGTGTTTGCTTTGGATCTCACGGATGCTATGTCAATGCCAAGATGATATCCCCTCCCTAGAGTGTGCTAAATTGTTACGGTCAGTTATTGCAATATCGTGGAACCATGGAGGAATAGAAGATTTGGCAAGCCTCCTAAAAGCAAGACTTGATGCCAACAATGGCCCTACTAGTATAAGGGCATGCTGTCATGGTCTTGCTTTCTCCAATCCTAAGCGACATGCTAGGTCAGCTAATAAGGTTGCTCTATATTACAACTAAGAATTAATTTCAGGAGCAGTATTCTCTTGCTTCCCTCTGCTATTTACAATAAGTGCATCACTTGGTTATCAGACTACATATCATATCGGCATGGCGTGGAGTTTTATAATCCGATGAACTTACAAGTGATATGAGATTCTGTAGTTCTATGAGATATCAGTGTTTTCGAAGGATAGCCATTCAATTTGTTGAAGTGTATATGTGGATTGCCTAGGCCCTTCCATCAAGTTCGGACTTTTTGTTATGTTGGCCAGTACATGAAGCTTAACATGGTGTAAATCTGGATTGCCTAGCTAGCCCTTTCCATAAGTTCAGACTTTTGGTTTCGTTGGCTAGTGCATGAAGCTTAACATGGTATTAGAGCCAAAGGTCTCGATTTCAACTTCTGGCTTTCGCAATTTATCCAAAAAATGTTGCTACCCCTTCTGTATCCATGTATAGGCCGCTTGAGCCGTATCCCCGAGTCTTCATATGTTGACATTCCCGCGCCACATGTGAGAGGGGGTGTTGAAGTGTATATGTGGATTGCTAGCCCTTTCCATCAGTTCGGACTTTTTGCTGTGTTTGCTAGTGCATGAAGCTTAACATGGTGTAAATGTGGATTGCCTAGCTGACCCTTTCCATAAGTTTAGACTTTTGGTTGCGTTGGCTAGTGCATGAAGCTCAACATGGTATCAGAGCCTAAGGTCTTGACTTCAAGTCCTGGCTTTCGCAATTTATCCAAAAAATGCTGCTGCCCACTCTGTGTCCACGTATAAGCCTCTTGAGTTGTACCTCTGAGCCTATTCATGTGTTAACATGCCACGCCACACGTGAGAGGGGCTGTTTTAGTGTGTATGTGGATTGCCTGGCCCTTTTCACCAGTTCGGACTTTTGGTTGCGTTGGCTAGTGCATGAAGCTTAACACAATTCACCAAGGCATATTAAATGAGATGGTGTACCACAGGTAAATGGCTCATCCATCATACGGGAAAACATATACCTCTCCGTTGAAGTCATTTGTAAGCATATGTGCTTGTTTCGATAAACCTGACAATGGAGACAATCACTAATAACTTTCCTAAACTACAACATTAGAATGTGTTGTCTTTCCAAGGCTGGAGATCGTGATCAGTGCATGCGTTTTGAAGGGGAGTTAATACGAACATCAATTTATTAGGTTTGGTCACTTCTTTTGGTTATATCTTAAGTTACTACCTTGTCAATCAGTTACAATGATATTAGGTTCCATGTTTGTGCGATTCTTATAAGATTGGACTTGCTATATTGGGGGCACAAGGCAATAATTTTTGTCTCATCTCTACCATGGGTGTTGTCATCCCTACGCATCCTCTCTATTCTACAAATCCCCTTTCCTCTTTGATCTCGTATCATCGCCACCCTAAGCTATGTCTTGCGTTGCCAACTTAATTTCCAAGATCAAGCAACGAGGATGTGGCAACTTGTCATCAGAGCCATTGTCTTTGTCTTATCAATGCGCAATTGGTGTGACCATGACTCAGCTCACACAAAAATTTAATTATCAAAGCGTGAACGGAGCAACTTGTTTATTATGTGTGACAAGTAACCATTGACAACTCAACATTCATTGGCATGCACTAGGAATCCACAAACATCGATGTGTTCTTCATGTGAGCCTGTTGAGAAGACCACGACACACATCACTGGGCCCTTAGACATACATTGACATGCTGCCAACATCAGCAAGATCCAAGTTGTTCTTATCAACATAGATAGCCACACAACTTCATTGGGAATTTCCTCGTGTCGCCGATGTTGGTGTTATTTTGGCATCACCGTTGTTGTTAACCGCCGGGATGCTCATCATGCAGCCTTTCAAGTCAGATCTTCCTGAGCTTATGGACATTACTCACATTTGCTACCTCATACTGAATGTTGGTGGACCACAACTAGAAAGGGCTTATGCCTCAAATAAGACGAGTCATTCTGCCGAGGCCAAGCCTGGTTGCTGGCTAATTACAACACCACGATAAGTTGTCTTGCTAGTGGGAGAAATGTGGTGCACGTTGCATGCAAGAGAAGCAATATAATCAACACTTGGTCATATTCGTGTAGTTAGTTTGGTCAACTTATATTTGAGTCCAGTATCTTCCTTGGCTGCCCAATAATGTTGCATGAACTCCTTTATACACACTCTTTGTCCTACCAAACTTCTTCCCCTTTGTTCTCCGTGCCATATCACTCCTTGTCTTTGCCATGTCACTATGGAATAAACTTTTTGCATCTCGTTTCTTGTCCTACGATCTATCACAGTTCTTACTGCGTTCCCCATCGGGACACAATAGCATTCACTTGGAATCTAGTCTAGGTTAAATAGAGGGTTGCTATGGTGAATCTAGCTGGTGCTAGCATGAAGTTGTACAATTGGTGTTAGAGTTTAAAGGTGTGGACCATGGGCTGCTTGAGGTTTACAGCAAATACCCCTAAAGCCAGGTCTGGGCAATAATATTGATTAAGTCGTCATAACTTGTCCTACTTAAAGGGTGGTCGATATGAGATACACATCAAAAATTCAAACTGAGAATTTGGTATCACGATATTTTTCCTTTAATTTGATACAAAAGTCAGTCTTAAATCAGAACTAAAGTAATTAATCCCTATTTATAGGTAATAAGGTTTACCATGAGGAACCCCTTTACTTTGAAGCTCACATAATCTTTCATTGACAACATTTAGTATGCAAAATAGGCATAATCCGAGTGTCTAAGGTTTAATTTTTAAACTAATTTATCCTCTACTTGCAACTTTTGGTTTATTTTTGTGATCATAATTTGCATAATGCGAAGTCTTAGACTAGCCGGGTAGTTTACCGGAACGTGAACTAACTGAATATGTTTATTTTATTCTCTTAGCATTTCAAGCATACACTGGTTGTTTATTTTACTACAACCAAATTTAGCCTAATTCAGTTGGTGGGTGGTGTAGACGTGTGCATCACCACTTAGGTCTGAGTCTTGTTTGAGTTAGGGTGCCGTTCTTATCCTTCTGTTTTGTCATGTGATGTTTAAAAAGTCCAAGCTTTGTTCAGAAAAATAAAGGTATATAGCTGTTCTGTATTAATTTTCTTCTTGTACTTCCCAATTGTGCCAGAATTAGAGATGCTGAAACGTGTTCATAGGACCACTCCTGTTATGGAAGACAAAGGAGTAAAATACTGGAAGCTGGCTGACTATTGTAATTACAATATAAGCATAATGCGTCAAGGTTTGTAATTATTACGAGGTTAGTTTTCATTTTACTCATTAGCAATATATAGCGACTAGCAATACCATGTTTATATCAGAATTCGATGAAGAAAATAGAACGAAGAACAAAGACATGTGGTTCATGTTCACTGAAGACGAACATAAAGTAGTTGAAGATCATGTAACTACAAGGTAATGAGTTCATCCAATTTAATTTTCAGTATCCCTCTTTCCTAAAGCTTGTATACCTGCTGCTTCAGTGATTTTCTGCCACCAATGTGTTTTCTGTAGTTACCCCATCTGCTATTTAATGTTGGACCTGCTAAATTAATTACGTAAAAAAAACTCATTTTTGGTATTGTGTATTTGTGCTGCCATGTTTGGGAAATTTAAGATTATAGTAATGTAATTGAAGCATAATGCTATGAAGTGCTACAGCTGTTCATTAATATAAGACGTTTTGGCAGTTTAAATTAAACTGCCGCCAAAACGTCTTATACTCCCTCCGTAAAGAAGTATAAGATCGTTTAGATCACTAATATAGTGATCTAAATGATCGTATATTTCTTTACAGAGGGAGCATTAATGAACAGAGTGTGTAGCATTCTAAGAAAGGATCATATATATTTTTTCCTGTCTTACAGTCAGCTGTCAAAAGGCTTTCCTTGGCAATACATTTCACATGTTCATGAAAAAGCAGTAGCTAGCCAGCATTCACCATCACCAGTATTTCATCTGCGGATGCTTCAATGAAGTTTCATTGGTGATATGGTTATTTTTTAGGAAGGTTACCGATTTACTTTGAAAGGTTCTCCAAATAAGCTTAGGCGAACTTTTTTTACTACTTGTGGTTTTCTGGATGCTTGAATAATGTAGTCTGGACTCTGGAGTTCCTAAACAGATAGTTGATGCCTTAATTTCATGGAGTTTTGGTCCACTGTTTCTTTTTGGAAACCAATAGTCCGAGTCTTAGTTTCTTCACATCTGGTCTCGAGATAAATTTTTATTTTTATACTATTATAACCAATATATATGTTCTGTAAAGCCATGCTCAGTTGCTCACCTGTTCGCATGTTGCACAACATCATTGATCTTCTGGCGGATGATTTTTTCATTCCTTCCTTCGCTGCATAGAACTGTGTGTCAGTATGTTTGGTGTTAACAAATTTCCTATTTAGATTGGGCCGGATATTTTGTTTTCCATTTCTTTTAACCTGAGAAGTTCTACCAGCTTGGTAAGTTGGCCTTCATTCTCAATATGGAAGTAATTGTTGGCTAACCCAGTATTTTTAAAGTAGATCCCGACGTCTGCGGAGAAATCATAACTGGGTGTAATGATTTACTGATCCCAGTCTCCTGCTCGTTCAACTGGTTGATGGTATTTACTTGTCCTTTCTTTGTGCCTTTATTTTTACGGGTTCCGGGATACACCACATTTCCTTCACAGGGAAATGGAAATATGTTCTTTTACAACCATGCCGTCACTATTTATGTTCTAACAGCAAAGCGTATATAAAGTTATAAACCCCTTGCCCATGCTATATCAGGAAGCATATGTAAAAGATAGATGTGCAGAAATTTGCACAGCGGATCTCAGTTTGTTTCTTCAAACCCCTTGCCCATGCTATATCAGGGAAAAGTTAGTGCATGCAACAGAATATCACTTTTGCTAGTGTTGCTGGTATTTCCCCCGAAATAATACTTTCAGCTAGTTTATAAAAATTAGCTAGGATAAAACCATATTTTATATGCCACCGTAACACGTGTCATCGCATCGAACTACCTAAGTATTTACGCTCTTAGTATCTTTAGTGATTATTGATCTAAGTAAGTATTCAGTTCAGAATGGTGGCTGTGAATTCTTCTCATCTTGCGTCGATGTTCTGTTTTGGCAGGTGAATGGACTAGCCGAGACATTGTAACATGTGCAAGGTAGAGGCCATAAGCAGATGGCAGTTTTTTCCTAAAGGAAAGTTATACAGTTATAGAACAGTCAACAATTATCGAAGATTGAGTCACAACATTTGAATTCAAACCTTGTGACATGTTTTCTTCTCCATATGGAAACTCAGCAAGACTTCGTAGCACCTTCTGAAGTTTGTTCCCTGGATGTTTTGAAATTGAGGGAAATCTATCATTATCATTTGTATGGCGTACAGTCAAATTTACCTGTTTGTGTTGTATTTATATAATTATTAATCGTTCTATAGCAGCAAAGGATTATTTCCAGTCTCAAACATGAGAGCTTTGAACGATTATTATTGACGCTTGGAGAGATAGTCTCTACTCTCTAGCGTTGCTGTCTGGGGAAACCGCATTGTTGCTGCCTGTCTGAAGGCCCAGCATGGGCGCCGCTGCACTCGGGCGGCCACAGCATGCCTAGGTGGTTCAAATCCCACAAGGCCGCAAGGACCGTAACCTGATGGGTGCAGGTGTTACATTTGATCAGGTAAATATATCACTTGCTTGAAAAACACATTTGGATTATTCAGTCGAGATGGGGGCGATGCAGTCAGTCATGGCGCTTCCGGCGAGACCGAGCCAGGACCTAGCCGGAGGTGGGGACAAAGTGGCTAGCCGGCGAAGGCGAGGACGAGGCCTTTTCGTTTTTGCTACTGCTTGGATTAGATAGCTACCGAGCCGAAGGAGGGGACGACATGGCTGGACACAGCGTTTGGACAGGACCTCGCCTGCCGTTGGGGGCATGCTAGGGCAAGGGAGAGATCATGCTCTGAGTTCTTTCTTACCTGAAAAATGGTTGGTTGGAGGAAGAAGAAAAGGGTAACTGATGCATAGGTGCCCCCAAAGAAAAGGGTAAACATCAAAGGAATGGGGTGAAGGATCTGAAGATGAGGATTTTGACTCATGAGAGGCTAAAGAGGAGGCTAATGAAAGCAAATACGTACTTTCTACTACCCAAAAACCCTACCTAAAGGCTTCTCATCTTTAACCTATAAGACGGAAGGGGTGGCGGAGAGCTTTGTGCCAGCAATTGTGTGTGCCACTGTGGCATCACGTGTAGCGGTTCTTCAACATATCCTTGGGCGCTAGCTCACTAAACTCATGTGCCAGCACAGGGTGTTGTTGAGTCGAGGTTCCCCGTAGATGCAACATACGGTAGTGGGGAATGAAGTCTTAGTTACTGTGATGATGCATGCTTAACTTCGTCATCTTTTTTTTTAAATGTCACCATGTTTTGCCTTGGATACAGTTATAAATTTGAGCTACAAAAGTAAACAATAAGAAATATGTGACCATCCACAAAAGATCTGACGACAGTTATCCCCAGAAACCCAGCACGAACATGACATGTGATGGAACAACCAAACAAAAGTGCTACATCGATATTGACTGATCCAACCAAAGGTTCCAAATGAGATCCTCATCTCCAAAGCCGAGTTTTGAGGCAACATCTTCAACATAGGTACAACGCACGCACGTCGACATTGCCCGATAAAGCCGGAGAGGTGAGATCATGGGTTTTTGTCTGGAACATGCACATCTTTATAATTGAAGTCGTCCCTGGAGGTAACCACTCTACCGGTTTGACGACTCCCTATGTGGATCTCGATGATGTGAGATCCCGAATCCCATCCTTGTTGTGGGGAAAAACAACAAAAGCTTGCAAACACTTCCACAACACCTTCGTCTATGTTGATGAGAGAGAGGGGGGCTGTTTGGTTCGCTTCCACAAAAACTAGTCTGAGTCAGGCAGGAATCTCAAACGTCCGATTTTGGAGGCCTGAGGCCGAGATATGTGCCTGCCAAGGAGCTACCTGATAGGCCTCCAACCAAACAACCCTGGATGTAGGGTTATCCAACCGCTGGTGTCGCTGCCCCGCGTGCACCAATACTATATTGTCGCAACACCACTATACCTCCAACCGCCTTCGCTCGTATCATTACCCTTTGCCACCACGCCAGTGTTGCTCGCCGTTGCTGCGAGTAGATCAAGCCCAGCAGTGCCATCTCCACCCAGGGCCGCCACCTCGATTTCCAGCGTCCTCCAAGAGGGAGCAACAAGGACCTCGCCGCCACCTTCAGTGGTGCCATCTCCATCTATATGTACTGGTAATGCCTCCTCACGACTAATTGCTTCACGGGCGTCGGCTAAATTTGCTAATACGTGCCATTGCTCTGTATTTTTTCTAAATTCAACTTTTAAATACATTTAATATGGAGTTTTTGTTGTAACTTTGGTTTCCACCGGATAGCTGGCCAAACGGGCCATGCTAACTAGGTCGGCCCGGTAGCACATAGAACGGGCCCGACATGCGGCACGCCATGGGCATGCCTGGGCCTGGAGGCGGGCAAGCGGGCCGGCACGACATAGCCCGTTTATTTTTTTTGAAATAAATAAATAAATATGTCCTATATAAATACCTATAGTACTTTAATATGTTCAATAATTTTGTAGTGCATGCGTACATTTGTAGTGCTCTAATGTGTATTTTTATCTTTTTGTAATACTTCACCATAATTTTTATAATTTTTGGCCTTTTCCCCTGTTTTTTGAAGGTATTTCACTGGAAAAAAACCAAATTGACACGGGCCGACCCACTTATCTCTCGTGTCGTGCTTGGGCTGCTGCCTGCACCACGTGGGCCGGCACGGCACGGCCCAGCTATTAATCGTGCCCTGGCAGGCTGTGCCGTGCCAGGTACGTTTATGGCAGGCCGGGCCGAGCTGGGCCAGCCCGGCCCGTTTGGCCACCTCTGAATTCGAATTTGTTTTCACAATTTAAAAAATGTTCACCTTTTTGAAAATTTTGTTTATTTTTTTTGAAATTTTGTTCACTTCATGTTTTGAAAAATATCATGGTATTGTTAGAATTTCTAAAAAACTTACAACTTTTAAACATTTGTTTGAATTTTTAATAAATTTTATTCACATTTTCTTAAAATAAATGTTGAAAAAAGGAACTTCCATTGTAATTGGACTTTAAATTTAGTGCTGCTTTTTGGTCGTTTGCGGTCGCTAGCTTGGTGGCTTGGCTCGCTATTATCCAGCCTGAGGTCCGGAGTTCGATCCCCATGATTACTATTTTATTTTTCATATTTTGTTCAAAGCCTGCAAATTGCGCCAGCCCTATACGCGTGCTATAGTTCGGGGGCTACTGAGGGAGTCCGGGACTAAGGGGTCCTCGGGCTGCCAGCCTATCTATTATGGGCCGGCAGGTGGGCCGCTCTGCAACTACTAGAAGGCCGGGCTATAAGGCGGCTCCATGTTAGGACTGGAAACCTTTAAAGCCTTGGTGTGTCCTCCAAGTCAAGATAGGAGAATCAGCATGATTATCTCTTTCTTGTAACTGACTATGTGTAACCCTAGTACCCCTGGTGTCTATATAAATCGGAGGGTTTAGTCTATGGAGGCTAGGAGAAGAACCATCATCCTACTCACCTAGGGTTAATTCATCTGACCTCGTGGCAGATTGACTCTGTAATTATCCTATACACTTCAATATAATCAAGCAGGACGTAGGGTTTTACCTCTTCGAGAGGGCCCAAATCTGGGTAAACATCATCTCCTTCGTCTCTTGTTCCCCATTTATTCAAGATCACAGCTCGGGACCCCTACCCGAGATCCGCCGGTTTTGACACCGACAAGCACCGCAAGATCAAACCCATCACAAAGCACCTCTTCCCATGGCACGATAAATCAATCTAGTTGGCCAAACCAAACCAATAAATTGGAGAAGAAATACGAAGCTATAACAATCATGCATAAAATAGTTTAGAGAAGACTCCATTAATATTCATGGATAGATCTGATCATAAACTCACAATTCATCGTATCCCAACAAACACACCACAAAAAAGAGCTACATCAAATAGATCTCCAAGAACGTCGAGAAGAACATTGTATTGAAGATCAAAAAGAGAGAAGAAGCCATCTAGCTACTAACAACGGACCCGTAGGTTTGTGGTAAACCACTCACGCATCATCGGAGGGGTAGCAAGGATGATGAAGAATCCCTCCGTGATTGTTGCCCCCTCTGGCAGAGTGTTGGAAAAGGCCTCTAGATTGGATCTCGCGGTTCTGGAAAACTTGCGACAGTAGAAAAGTTATTTCGTCGACTCCCCTAGGTTTTTTGTGATTTTAGAGTATTTATAGAGGTGGAGGTAGGTCAAGAAGCTTCCTGTGGGCCCCACTACCCATCAGGGCGCGCTAGAGGCCCCTAGCGCGCCTTAGTGTCTAGTGAGTCCCACGGGCCTTCTCTCATCTGCTCTAGAAGCTTCCAGGGTCTCTTATCACCAGAAAAAATCTCCAAAAAGTTTCGTGGATATTGGACTTCATTTGGTATTGATATTTTGCAAAGTAAAAAACAAGCAAAAAACAGCAACCGACACTGGGCACTATGTCAATAGGTTAGTCCCAAAAAATATATAAAGTTGCTAGTAAATGTATATAAAACATTCAAGATTGATACTTTAATAACATGAACAATAAAAAATTATAGATATGTTGGAGACATATTAGGCCTCCTACCTGAGAGCCTCCTAACTACTCCTGGTCGTCGGTGGTCTCCACGTAGTAGTAGGCTCCATCGGGGCAGTAGTAGTCGTCGACAGGATCAACTGGCTCCTAGGTTCCATCATTTGATCGCAACATCCAAAAAGAAGAAAGTAGGGGAAAAGGTAGCATAGCAACAGTGAGTACTCATCCGAAGTACTCGCAAGACTTACAGCAGATCTATACTAAGTATGCATCGATATCAATGGGAACGAGCTATACTATGGACTATACTATAGGATTGCCAGAATAGAGGGGAAGGCCTAGCCTATCAAAGACTAGCATCTTGTAGCAACAAAAGAGAGTAGAGTATCATAACATAAGTAATAAGTATGTTGTAGCATCCACGCCCAGAGATTCTTCCTCGACTTCCTACAAGAAAGCAATCCCGGAGCCATCAAATCCATCTCATGTCTCCAGTATCGAGCTCTAGTTGTATAGATCGGGATACAACTCCGAGCGTCCGTTACCGTGGACACGGCTATTCGAATAGATTAACTTTCCTGCAGGGGTGCACTAACTTACCCAACATGCTCAATTAGCTTTGGCTAGACACACTTTTTCGGGTCATGCCCGGCCTCGGCTGATCAACATGTCGTAGTCCTACCTGGCTTTCCAAAGAGGTCACATGCCGATCTACATCTTAAATGTGAAGGGGTCATGGGCCAATCTTCCTTTGCAATCATGCGCATTGCGAGGATGGCTGGGATCAGTCCTGGCCACCTCTTTATAAAAAGTAGGTGCTTACGCGGACCACCCGGGCGCGTGCCACTCAACTATGACGCCTCTAGGCTTTCGGAAGAAATGTACGACATAGAGAGACCATACTTATTCTCGCGTGGTGGTGCACTTGCGAAAAGGCCAGAGGCCTACACAGATCAAATATCCAAATCCGTTAGTGTCTTGGGAGCGCGCGGAGACAATCAATGATCCACGATCTGTGGTCCCGTCGCCCTGTCTCACGGACTTACGACAAGGGCTAAGAATGTCCGGCCATGCCACGTAATTATCTCGTGGGTACCCTCCTGGTCAACCCGACTCCACATCACTCGCGGGTACCCTCACGGTCAACCCGACTTCACATTTCTCTCGCGGGTACCCCTCGGGGCCGACCCGACTTCATCATGGTTCTGGGGTAAAGTCAAAGTAACCGCGTGTCCATAACACCAAGGGGGAATCCGAGGAATCTCCCTCGATGGATTCCACTTGATTTAACCGTCAAGGTGAACTTGCAGGAATCACCCTCGATGGTTCACACTTGAGGTAACCGTCAAGGTGAACTTGGAGGAATCACCCTCGACGGTACACACTTGAGGTGTTGCACGATAGTGTCGTTATCAGGAGTGGTGGAGGAATCACCCTCCGTAGACCACAACCGATTAGCTACACTACAGAGATCTCATCGGAAGTGCTATATGAGGTATCACCATTAGCACTCAATAGTAACTCTGCAGAGTCGTACAACTAAGGGGGTGTGAGGTGATGTGTCAGGCTCTGGACGTCGATCACGTTGATCGAGTCATCGAAGATAAAGCGGGGGCAACTAGGACAAGGTGAGGGGTCACTGGTGGATCACTAACCAACCTATACTAAGCATATAGGATAAACAGGTATGTAACAATAACAGGTTACAAAAGTAGATTATGCATCAGAATATGAGCAATGAAATACAATAGCAAAATCTAATGCAAGCATGAGAGAGAATGGAATGGGCAATATAGGAATGATCAAGGGGGTTTTGCTTGCCTGGAAGCTCAGTCGAAGAGGACTGGTCATCAGGAGTGTAGTCGATCTCGTGAGCAACGTCAGTCTCGAGGTCTATCGGAGAGAAGAGGGGAAAGAAACAATAAGTATAAAGAAAACAAATGCATCACGATGCATGACATGGCAATATGCAGTGCTAGGGTTGACCTATCGCAGTGCTACACGATACAAACAAAGTGGGAAAACATCTGGGAATGTTTTCCCAACGGTTGGCATTTTTCGGACAGATCAATCGGAGGGGAAGGATCCATGTTCATCACGCTAGAGGCATGTGACAGATGAACGAATTGCATATTTGGATTCGTTATATTTTTCTGAGCAACTTCCATGTATAAATTATTTTCATCTGACTTATAGATTATTTTATATGATTTTCAAAGATTTAAACATTTTCTAAAATTATTATTAATTCAAAAATAAATGGTTGAATTGCTACGGGTACATAGAAGTGTACCCAGCAATGTACACAGAGGCTGACAGGTGGGCCAGTCAACTGCCTAGTTAGCATTTGACTAGTCAACATTGACTGGTCAACGTTGACTGGTGAAACTGGACAAGGGACCCACCTGTCATTGACGGTAATATTTAATAGGGTTTTATTTTAATCTAAAATTGCTAATTAAGTTACTGGGCCCACCTGTCAGTGTAACATTAGTTTAAATTAATTACTTTAATTAGTTTTTAGTTAACTATGGGGTGGGCCCCATTTGTTAGTGGCTGGGGGCCGCCCAGTCAGCGGCCCAGGGTGGCGCATATGCCAGGACAGGTCAGTGGCGGCCGGCGACCAAAAACATGGCGGAGGGCTCGGGCTAGCGGCGAGATTCGGCTACAGGGCGCCATTTGGCCCGTGTGGTGGTGCGTTAGGACGCGGATGTCGAGCCGCGTCGAACCATGGCGGTGGCCAGACCGGCGGTGTCTCACAGACGGTGCCAACGTCGACTGCGACAGGCGCCGGAGCTCGGGTGAGGTCGAGCAGGTGGCTAGGGGGCTTGGGAGGACAAGCGGATGGGCTTGTCGAGCTCCTGGGAGCACTAGGAGCATGCTGTCGTTCTCGGATGAGGACTGCGACGGCTGCGGCTGCGATGGTGGAGCAAGGCAATAGGGCGAGCTTCGGCTCCTACAGCGGGAAGGGTAACAGGCACGGATCCACGGTGAAAATAAGGACGTGGAGGCTCACCGGGTGGCACACGGTGGCCGGTGGGGGGCTTAGTAGCTGTAGAGGGCGCCGGAGTTGAAGATGACGGCGAGGGGGCCCGGGGAGGAAGAAAGGTCGGAGGCAGCATTGTAATGGTCCCCGACTCCAACTCGTCGGCGTGGAGGACGTAAGGGAGGACGGCGGAGCCCGTGGACGTGATGGCAGGGCACGGGGTCGACGGTGGCCACGACTACGACATGGCCACGGCGACGGTGGTGCTCGGGTCTGCAGATCTGAGGAGGGGGAGAGGCTGAGAAGGCCAGGAGGGAGAGAGGAGAGCGAGTAGTGTGGCAGAGGAGGGGCTCGAGGCGCCGGGGAGCATGGCGCCTGATACGTCTCCAACGTATCTATAATTTTTTTATTATTCCATGCTATTATATTATCTGTTTTGGATGTTAATGGGCTTTATTTTACACTTCTATATTATTTTTGGGACTAACCTACTAACCCAAGGCCCAATGCAAATTGTTTTTTTTGCCTATTTTAGTGTTTCGTAGAAAAGGAATATCAAACGGAATTCAAACGGAATGAAACCTTCGGGAGAGTTATTTTTGGAACAAACGTGATCCAGAGGACTTGGAGTGGACATCAAGAAACAAACGAGGAGTCCATGAGGCAGGGGGCGCTCCTACCCCCTGGGTGCGCCCTCCCCCCTCGTGGCCCCCTCGTGGCTCAACCGACCTACTTCTTCCTCCTATATATACTCATATACCCTGAAAACATCCAGGAGCACCACGAAACCCTATTTCCACCGCCACAACCTTCTGTACCCAAGAGATCCCATCTTGGGGCCTTTTCTGGAGCTCCGCCGGAGGGGGCATCAATCACGGAGGGCCTCTACATCAACTCCATGGCCTCTCCGATGATGTGTGAGTAGTTTACTTCAGACCTTCGGGTCCATAGTTATTAGCTAGATGGCTTCTTCTCTCTCTTTGGATCTCAATACAAAGTTCTCCTCAATCTTCTTGGAGATCTATTCGATGTAACTCTTTTTGCGGTGTGTTTGTCGAGATCCGATGAATTGTGGGTTTATGATCAAGTCTATCTGTGAACAATATTTGATTCTTCTCTGAAATCTTTTATGTATGATTGGTTATCTTTGCCAGTCTCTTTGAATTATCAGTTTAGTTTGGCCTACTAGATTGATCTTTCTTGCAATGGGAGAAGTGCTTAGCTTTGGGTTCAATCTTGCGGTGCTCGATCCCAGTGACAGAAACGGAAACGACACGTATTGTATTGTTGCCATCGAGGATAAAACGATGGGGTTTATATCATATTGCTCGAGTTTATCCCTCTACATCATGTCATCTTACCTAATGCGTTACTCTGTTCTTATGAACTTAATACTCTAGATGCATGCTGGATAGCGGTCGATGTGTGGAGTAATAGTAGTAGATGCAGGCAGGAGTCGGTCTACTTGTCACGGACGTGATGCCTATATACATGATCATGCCTAGATATTCTCATAATTATTCGCTTTTCTATCAATTTCTCGACAGTAATTCGTTCACCCACCGTAATACTTATGCTATCTTGAGAGAAGCCACTAGTGAAACATATGCCCCCCGGGTCTATATTTTATCATACAAGTTTCCAAGCTATTTTATTTTGCAATCTTTACTTTTAATCTTTATCATAAAAATAAAAAAAATATTATCTTATCATCTCTATCAGATCTCACCCTCGTAAGTGACCGTGAAGGGATTGACAACCCCTTTATCGTGTTGGTTGCGAGGTTCTTATTTGTTTGTGTAGGTACGAGGGACTTGCATGTAGCCTCCTACTAGATTGATACCTTGGTTCTCAAAAACTGAGGGAAATACTTACGCTACTTTGCTGCATCACCCTTTCCTCTTCAAGGGAAAACCAGCGCAGTGCTCAAGAGGTAGCAAGAAGGATTTCTGGCGCCGTTGCCGGGGAGTCTACGCACAAGTCAAGACATACCAAGTACCCATCACAAACTCTTATCCCTCACATTACATTATTTGCCATTTGCCTCTCGTTTTACTCTCCCCCACTTCACCCTTGCCGTTTTATTTGCCTTTTCCCCGTTTATTTTTCTTGTGCCATGGCCGATTCAAAACGAGCTAAGGGTCCTCTCCCGGGTTTTACTCTGGATAGTCCATCTGTCCTCTCTAAGCTCATAAATAATGATGCTATGGAAAGACCTACCGGGGTTATCAATGAGAGTTTGAATAATTTTGATGAAGATGATCCCAGAATTTTTCGTTATTTACTTGATGAATCTTTGAAAGATGCTTGGGATAGGCTATTAAGGATCTGAGCTAGCTATGTGCCCCAATATCAAATTGAGATATACCTGAAAAGCTTTTATATTGGTTTACCCTCTTCGTTCAAACAAGTTCTATATTCTATTTTTGAAGAAGGTTTTCTTGAGGGGGATCCCATAGATACTTATGAAAATATGAAAACTATATTTGGGCACCCCATGAGTGAGAAGGTGGAATCCACCTCCCTTTTGTGCTTTTACCAAAATGAAATTATCAAAGAAATGAGGGCTAGTTTAGATACAAATTTCCGTAACGTGCTTAATATTTATTCCACCATTAATGGACACGTGCTCCCTAAAAATAGAAAGATAAATGCTATAGAAAATAAATTTTTCTCTTTTCTTTCCCAATACCAAAGATGATAATACCTAGATTTATCCTTGCTTTTATGCCTAGCTAGGGGCGTTAAACGATAGCGCTTGTTGGGAGGCAACCCAATTTTATTTTTGTTTCTTGATTTTTGATTCTTTTTAGTAATAAATAATTCATCTAGCCTATTTTTAGATGTGGTTTTATACTTTTAATTAGTGTTTGTGCCAAGTAGAACCTTTGGGAAGACTTGGGGAAAGTCTTTGCGATTTTACTGTAGAAAACAGAAACTTTAGCGCTCACGAGATTTGCTGCCATTTTTTACTGGAGAGTTCTATTTAGTTAATTATTTTTGAAGATGATTAATAGATAAATTCCTCACATACAGAAATTTATTTTAGAATTTTTGGGGTTCCATAAGTATTCGAAACCTACATATTACTACAGACTGTTCTGTTTTTGACAGATTCTGTTTTTCGGGTGTTGTTTGCTTATTTTGATGAATCTATGGTTAGTAATGGAGTTTATGAACCATAGAAAAGTTGGAATACAGTAGGTTTAACACCAATATGAATAAAGAATGCATTCATTACATTACCTTGAACTGGTGGTTTGTTTTCTTTTACTAACGGAGCTCACAAGATTTTCTTTTAAGTTTTGTGTTGTGAAGTTTTCAAGTTTTGGGTAAAGATTTGATGGATTATGGAACAAGGAGTGGCAAGAGCCTAAGATTGGGGATGCCCAAGGCACCCCAAGGTAAAATTCAAGGACAACCAAAAGCCTAAGCTTGGGGATGCCCCGGAAGGCATCCCCTCTTTCGTCTTCGTCCATCGGTAATTTTACTTGGAGCTATATTTTTATTCACCACATGATATGTGTTTTTCTTGGAGCGTCTTGTATGATTTGAGTATTTGCTTTTTAGTTTACCACAATCATCCTTGCTGTACACACCTTTTGGGAGAGACACACATGAATCGGAATTTATTAGAATACTCTATGTGCTTCACTTATATCTTTTGAGCTAGATAATTTTGCTCTAGTGCTTCGCTTATATCTTTTAGAGCACGGTGGTGGTTTTATTTTATAGAAATTATTGATTTCTCATGATTCACTTATATTATTTTGGGAGTCCTTTAGAACATCATGGTGATTTGCTTTGGTTATGAATTTAGTCCTAATATGATAGGCATCCAAGATCGGTATAATAAAAACTATCATAAAAAGTGCATTGAATACTATGAGAAGTTTGATACTTGATGATTGTCTTGAGATATGGGGATGGTGATATTAGAGTCATGCTAGTTGATTAGTTGTGAATTTGAGAAATACTTGTTCTAAAGTTTGTGATTCCCGTAGCATGCACGTATGGTGAACCGATATGTGATGAAGTCGGAGCATAATTTATTTATTGATTGTCTTCCTTATGAGTGGCGGTCGGGGATGAGCGGTGGTCTTTTCCTACCAATCTATCCCCCTAGGAGCATGCGGGTAGTACTTTGTTTCGATAACTAATAGATTTTTGCAATAAGTATGTGAGTTCTTTACGACTAATGTTGAGTCCATGGATTATACGCACTCTCACCCTTCCACCATTGCTAGCCTCTCTAGTACCGCGCAACTTTCGCCGGTACCATAAAACCACCATATACCTTCCTCAAAACAGCTACCATACCTACCTATTATGACATTTCCACAGCCATTCCGAGATATACTGCCATGCAACTTTCCACCGTTCCGTTTGTTATGACACGCTTCATCATTGTCATATTGCTTTGCATGATCATGTAGTTGACATCGTATTTGTGGCAAAGCCACCGTTCATAATTCTTTCATACATGTAACTCATGAGTCATTGCATATCCCGGTACACTGATACGTCTCCAACATATCTATAATTTTTGATTGTTCCATGCTATATTATATTCTGTTTTGGACATTATTGGGCTTTATTATACACTTTTATATTATTTTTGGGACTAACCTATTAACCGGAGGCCCAACCCAGAATTGCTGTTTTTTTTGCCTATTTCAGAGTTTCGCAGAAAAAGAATATCAAACGGAGTCCAAACGGAATGAAACCTTCGGGAACGTGATTTTTGGAACGAACGTGATCCAAAGGACTTGGACCCTACGTCAAGAAAGCAACCAGGAAGGCACGAGGTAGGGGGGCCCGCCCTCCACCCTCGTGGGGCCCACGTTGCTCCACCGACGTACTTCTTCCTCCTATATATACCTACGTACCCCAAATACCAGATACGGAGCAAAAACCCTAATTCCACCGCCGCAACCTTCTGTACCAGTGAGATCCCATCTTGGGGCCTTTTCCGGAGCTCCGCCGGAGGGGGCATCGATCACGGAGGGCTTCTACATCAACACCATAGGCTCTCCGATGATGTGTGAGTAGTTTACCTCAGACCTGCGGGTCCATAGTTATTAGCTAGATGGCTTCTTCTCTCTTTTTGGATCTCAATACAATCTTCTCCCCCTCTCTTGTGGAGATCTATTCGATGTAATCTTCTTGCAATGGGGGAAGTGCTTAGCTTTGGGTTCAATCTTGCGGTGCTCGATCCCAGTGACAGAAAGGGAAATGACACGTATTGTATTGTTGCCATCGAGGATAAAAAGATGGGGTTTATATCATATTGTTTGAGTTTATCCCTCTACATCATGTCATCTTACCTAAGGCGTTACTATGTTCTTTTGAACTTAATACTCTAGATGCATGCTAGATAGCGGTCGATGTGTGGAGTAATAGTAGTAGATGCAGGCAGGAGTCGGTCTACTTGTCTCGGACGTGATGCCTATATACATGATCATACCTAGATATTCTCATAACTATGCTCAATTCTGTCAATTGCTCAACAGTAATTTGTTCACCCACCGTAATACTTATGCTCTCGAAAGAAGCCACTAGTGAAACCTATGGCCCCGGGTCTATTTTCCATCATATTAATCTCCCATCAACAAGCTATTTCTCTTTCCGTTTTTATTTCGCTTTATTTACTTTGCATCTTTATCATAAAAATACCAAAAATATTATCTTATCATATCTATCAGATCTCACTTTCGTAAGTGACCGTGAAGGGATTGACAACCCCTTTATTGCGTTGGTTGCGAGTATTTTATTTGTTTGTGTAGGTGCGAGGGACTCGTGCGTGGCCTCCTACTGGATTGACACCTTGGTTCTCAAAAATTGAGGGAAATACTTACGCTACTTTGCTGCATCACCCTTTCCTCTTCAAGGGAAAACCAACGCAATGCTCAAGAGGTAGCATACACCGCGAGAGGCCTTCACATAGAGTCATATTTTGTTCTAAGAATTGAGTTGTAAGTAAATAAAGTGTGATGATCACCATTATTAGAGAATTGTCCCAAGTGAGGAAAGGATGATGGAGACTATGATTCCCCCACAAGTCGGGTTGAGACTCCGGACGAAAAAAAGAGGCCATAAAAAAGAGAGAGGAAGGCCCAAATAAAAAAATGAATGAGAGAAAAAGAGAGAAGGGACAATGTTACTATCATTTTTCCACACTTGTGCTTCAAAGTAGCACCATGATCTTCATGATAGAGAGTCTCTTATGTTATCACTTTCATATACTAGTGGGAATTTTACATTATAGAACTTGGCTTGTATATTCCAATGATGGGCTTCCTCAAAATGCCCTAGGTCTTCGTGAGCGAGCAAGTTGGATGCACACCCACTTAGTTTCTTTTTGAGCTTTCATACACTTATAGCTCTAGTGCATCCGTTGCATGGCAATCCCTACTCACTCACATTCATATCTATTGATGGGCATCTCCATAGCCCATTGATACGCCTAGTTGATGTGAGACTATCTTCTCCTTTTTGTCTTCTCCACGACCACCATTCTATTCCACATATAGTGCTATGTCCATGGCTCACGCTCATGTATTGCCTGAAGATTGAAAAAGTTTGAGAACATCAAAAGTATGAAACAATTTCTTGGCTTGTCATCGGGGTTGTGCATGATTTAAATACTTTGTGTGGTGAAGATAGAGCATAGCCAGACTATATGATTTTGTAGGGATAACTTTCTTTGGCCATGTTATTTTGAGAAGACATAATTGCTTAGTTAGTATGCTTGAAGTATTATTATTTCTATGTCAATATTAGACTTTTGTCTTGAATCTTTTGGATCTGAATATTCATGCCACAATAAAGAGAATTACATTGAGAACTATGTTAGGTAGCATTCCACATCAAAAATTCTGTTTTTATCATTTACCTACTCGAGGACGAACATGAATTAAGCTTGGGGATGCTTGATACGTCTCCAACGTATCTATAATTTTTGATTGTTCCATGCTATTATATTATCTGTTTTGGATGTTAATGGGCTTTATTTTACACTTTTATATTATTTTTGGGACTAACCTACTAACCCAAGGCTCAGTGAAAATTGTTGTTTTTTTGCCTATTTCAGTGTTTCATAGAAAAAGGAATATCAAACGGAATCCAAACGGGGTGAAACCTTCGGGAGAGTTATTTTTGGAACAAACGTGATCCAGAGGACTTGGAGTGGACGTAAAGAAACAAACAAGGAGTCCACGAGGTAGGGGGGCCTGCCTACCCCCCTGGGCGCGCCCTCCCCCCTCGTGGGCCCCTCGTGGCTCAGCCGACCTACTTCTTCCTCCTATATATACTCATATACCCTGAAAACATCCAGGAGCACCATGAAACCCTATTTCCACCGCCGCAACCTTCTGTACCCAAGAGATGCCATCTTGGTGCCTTTTTCGGAGCTCCGCCGAAGGGGGCATCGATCACAGAGGGCCTCTACATCAACTCATGGCCTCTCCGATGATGTGTGAGTAGTTTACTTCAGACCTTCGGGTCCATAGTTATTAGCTAGAGGGCTTCTTGTCTCTCTCTTTGGATCTCAATACAAAGTTCTCCTCGATCTTCTTGGAGATCTATTCGATGTAACTCTTTTTGCGGTGTGTTTGTCGAGATCCGATGAATTGTGGGTTTACGATCAAGTCTATCTATGAACAATATTTGATTCTTATATGAAATCTTTTATATATGATTGGTTATCTTTGCAAGTCTCTTCAAATTATTAGTTTGGTTTGGCCTACTAGATTGATCTTTCTTGCAATGGGAGAAGTGCTTAGCTTTGGGTTCAATCTTGCGGTGCTCGATCCCAGTGACAGAAAGGGAAACGACACGTATAGTATTGTTGCCATCGAGGATAAAAAGATGGGGTTTATATCATATTGCTCGAGTTTATCCCTCTACATCATGTCATATTACCTAATGCGTTACTTTGTTCTAATGAACTTAATACTCTAGATGCATGCTGGATAGCAGTCGATGTGTGGAGTAATAGTAGTAGATGCAGGCAGGAGTCGGTTTACTTGTCACGGACGTGATGCCTATATACATGATCATGCCTAGATATTCTCATAATTATTCACTTTTCTATCAATTGCTCGACAGTAATTCGTTCACCCACCGTAATACTTATGCTATCTCGAGAGAAGCCACTAGTGAAACATGTGGCCCCAGGGTCTATCTTTTATCATACAAGTTTCCAATCTATTTTATTTTGCAATCTTTACTTTTAATATTTATCATAAAAATACCAAAAATATTATCTTATCATCTCTATCAGATCTCACTCTCGTAAGTGATCGTGAAGGGATTGACAACCCCTTTATCGCGTTGGTTGCGATGTTCTTATTTGTTTGTGTACACTACAAAAAAAGTACACTTCCGTGATGATACGTTTTTGTCACAGTAGGTCACTTTTTTTTGTCATGCATGTACATCCATGACAAATTTATGACAGAATCAAGATAGTCATACCTGTGCTGTCGTAGAAGTGTTCCATGACATTACCAAAATTATCATCACGGAAGTGTCCACTTCCATGATGATAAATCGCGCGTCACAGAAGTGCTTTCGTCAAGGGTGACTGACACGTGGCATCCACCGTAACGGAACGCCGTTAAGCTATCGGGTCAGGTTTTGGATCCGATAACCCGTTAAGAGCCCCGACCAATGGGGATTTTCCACGTGTAAAATCATCATTGGCTAGAGGAAACACGTGTCGGCTCATCGTCAGGACATATGTCATCCACTCACTGGGCAGAAGGCGCCTATGATATGTCGACATGTGGCACGGCCCAACAAGTTTAAATGGGCCGGCCCAACTAAAGGCCCACAAGATTTTGCGGACCATAATGGGCCGGCCCAGCTAAAGGCCCACGAGATTTTGCGGACCATAATGGGTTGGCCCAGCTAAAGGCCCACAAGTTTTCGTGGGCCATAATGGGCCGGCCCAGGTAAAGGCCCACTAGATTTTTCTGTGCCATAATAGGCCGACCCAGGTAAAGGCCCACAAAATTCTTGCGGATCAAAATGGGCGGCCTAGCTAAAGGCCCACGAGATTTCGCCGACATTAATGGGCCGGCCCAGCTGTAGGCCCACAAGATTTTGAGGACCCTAGTAGGCCGGCCCGTTAACTGGCTGCCATGTTTTGGGCCAAATGCCGGTCCATATTTGATACGGTCTATTAATGGCCTGCCACGCTCCAGGCCTAATAGTGGCCCATATGAGATCCGGTCCGTTAAAAGCCTACCACGTTCTGGGCCAAATTATGGCCCAGATCAGGTTCGTCCCTTTAAGAGGTTTTGGGCCTAATTATGGCCCATATCAGATTCGGCCCGTCAACTGGACACTATGCTTTTGGGCCCACTTGCTAAAGGCCCACTTAGTAATTCGGCCTGATATTAGTTTTGGCCTGTTAAGGGCCCGTTTAACATTTCGGCCCTATATTAATTTCAGCCTGTTAAAAGCCCTTCATATAGTTGGGCCTAATTACGGCCCGGTTTGCATCCGGCCTGCTCGCAGCCGATATCTGATTGGGCCAAACAAGGACCGAGACAATTTTTCGGCATGTTAAAAGCCCGTGATTTGATTCGCACAATCATGGGTCGGGGTTCATTTCGGGCTGCTGCTGGCCCATGAGCTGATTGGCACGTTTCAGGCCCAACCTACATCATGATTGCATGACGGCCCAATTATGTACCATAATTTTACGGTTTGGCCGGTTTACTGCGAAGGCAGGATATATATACAGTAAAATAACTGCAGCATCGTGAATAAGAAAAAACCTATACTATACAATAAAGAAATTACGGCATATTACATCCACTGGGCATCAAAGTTCGCCACTATGATAATAAAGCACAAGTAGATAACAGATTACATACACTGGGCATCAAAGATCGCCACCAGTGCAAATAAACACGTCGACAAAATAATATACAAAACTGACAACACTTCAATAGAGTTCAAGAAAGGTTAGCCCTGCTGGGGAGCTGCAGCGCAAGCAGCTGAGCAAGATGATGACACTGCGCTTGTTCAACACTTATATCTTCCTCACTCTGAAAGATAAACAAGCAGACAGATAACAGGTGTTGCACATAAAAGTATCAGTGCTGACAATTCATCACATTTCTTACTGACGAATAAAGTGACACAGTTTAAATTTGCATTAACACAATATGGTATTGTTCAGGTCAAGACATGGCAGGAAATGACATTGTGAAGGAGTTGGCAGCTTCACGGCACCACTGGATTACAGATCAAGAACTCATAAGTATCAATGGTTAGTGTGCTGTCAATTTATACCATTTCAGATTGGCAAATAAAGAGACGGTTTAAATAATAGTAGAATGATATGACATTTTTCATAGTTAAGACATTGCAGAATATGACATTGTGCTGTAGTGGGTAGGTTCACCACACCACTGGATTACAGATGAAGAACAGAAGCATACATGCAGTGCAAAAGAAGATCACTTGCTCTGTATAGTTTAATTTACATGGTATGAAGAAGGAACTTGGTTGTACAACTAAAAACTTAAATTGAGAAAGGACGAACTTTTGTTTAGGAACTACATATAATAAACTTTAAACAAGCAATTTGATGCAAACACCAAAAATAAACAGCTGTTGCAGTCATGCCTAACCAAATATATACAACAAAGTTTGAAGGCTTGAGATGGACAAACTTACATTATTGGTGAAGACAGGCTCTATAAAGGCCTTGTCCATGCTGATGGGGGGGCAATTCAAGAAGTTTACCACAGAATCTTCTTCAAAAGCATTGCCTTTATTCTACATTTTGTTAAGAGTAAATATAGATGTGATAATATACGAAAAAATGGAGAATATTGAAGATAAGATGAAGAGTGATGCTACATAACCAAGTAGCTATAAATGTAAGTGCAGCGATACAGGCATAAGGTACAACCAAGAGCAATGCACAGCTAAACTTCTTCAGTACCAACCTTATGGTAAGAGTAAATATAGATCTGATGTGTAGAAAATGGAGGGTAAAGGAAAATAAGCTGCAGAGTGATGGTACATGAACAACTACCTGTCATTATAAGTACACTGATAAAGGACAGCATGTACTTACAAGAACAATGTAGAGCTAAAAAAACATTGGCATTGGATATATTCTACACTAATGTAACCATTCATACAGATCAGATAATTTGGAGCGAACAATTGATAAGCAAGCTATCATGCATACTGCTGTCACATAATGAACCAGGTATGTATGCAAGTACAGTGATATAGGACAACATGTACTAACAAGAGCAAAGTAGCGGGCAACATATTTGCGGTATCCTGTCGTTCTTGTCAAACCGGAATTCTTCTTCGAGCAGTTTTCCTACAAAAAATATCCGTAAGGCACATGCGGAAAAGTAGAAGTTCAAATTGTCATGTGATTTCATAGACAGTACCTCATCCTGGGAACGAGACCAGTGCATAACAAGGTTTTTCCATTCAATGTCTTCTAAATTTAGCACATGAGACTTCACCAGAAATTCGTTTATAGACTTGCCATCAAAGTGTGATTTTCTCAGGTAACACCGATACTACTGCAATGCTTCCTTGAAAAGCACAAGCAAGCTTTGCTCGTCATGACTATCCAGATTGACCCTTGCCTAGTTAGAACAATGTAATGTAAATCATTGATGTGTTCAATTAGCAGAAAACAGGAAAATAATAGCCATGAATAATAGCACTTACACGTAAGTTGGACAGGAAGATGTGAAAATGGTGTTTGTCTTCACAATAATCTTCCCATGATGGGAATATATGCATGTAGTCCCTAACAACATTGAAAGAATTGTCTTTTAAACTGGGAATAAATGAATGGGGTTCCAATCTGCAGGAATTGGCCATCTCTGCAGTTGGGATAGGTCTTCGGCCGGTGGACTTGCTGTACTTTTTGCTGGAGTGGGATTTTTCTGTGGTACAACTGGTGCTATGGCAAATGAAATCGGTATACCTTTTGCTAGAGTGCAGGTCCTGTGTGGTGGGGCTAGTGGTGTGGCCAGTGAAGTATGGGTATAGTCTGCTGGAGTCGGTCCTATGTTTTGTGTCACTGGTTGTACAGCCAATATAAGTGGGGTGCTGTCTGATTTCTCCGGCACCACCACGTTTTTCAAGGACTTTGCTAGTGCTCCTTCAGGTTCGGCAATCACCCTCTTCCTTTTTGATGTCTGATGCACAAGAACAGCATTTGAGTGGAAAAACATGATATGATGACAGATGGAATATGTATTGATAATGGATGGGCATGGCATCTCGACATATATGATGAGTAAACTAAGCAGATGGCAGTGCAACAAAGTAGAAGAAATGCAAGACAACATATTCAAGATACCCGCAATCAATAAAACATTGCCAAATTAGAACAGGCACCTTGATGGGTGAACAGGACAGGCCATCTGCCTTTGACTCCTCGAGGTTAGAATAGTCATTAGGATCATATTCTAAACAAGAATCAACAGGTGGGGAGCGTATCAGTTTCATTGCATCCAGAATGGCACTCAATGCCTTGGTGCCAATTTTGTAAGTCATTGCAGTGTTTAGCTTCAAGAGTGGACTGCTGCTAGTGCGACACAAAGCAGCTACACAGATCATAGTGTAGATATAACGGGAAAACCTTAAGCATCAGTGTAAAATCAGCAAAGTGGAACTTGCTGGAATATATGTGCTAGTATTGCCGGTACGGCTAGAAAGGCTTCGGATACCAGCTCTCTTCAAGTGAAGGTGCGGTACTGTTAATATCAATGTAACTCTCAAAGGCGACACAACTCCCCGCATTTCCTTGCTATTCTTATAGGATTCAAGTGGGCAGGCCACTACAAATCCTATTCCTATGTTTACAAGATCCTACGAATCAAAGAGGCTCAAAGTGTCCATCACAACCGACCGTATAGACCTCTACACTGCAAATGTCCCTGCTCATCTTCAGTACAAGCAACATACTGTACTACTATCATACTCCCTCCGTTCCAAAATATAAGTCTTGGTAGAGATTTCCACTATGGATCACATACAGATGTATCCAGGTACATCTTAGAGTGTAGATTCACTCATTTTGCTCCATATGTAGTCCATGGTGGAATCTATACAAAGACTTGTATTTAGGAACGGACAGAGTACATATTAAAGAAGAATGGAAGAGGAACATGGTAAAGAAGAGCAAGCAGATTTTGGATAATAAAATGTTGGTTGCGCAGTGCCCACACATGATGAACCAGAGCGCATTAAGAATGCAACTCCTAGCTGTCTCTCGACCATTTCAGACGGTTGGATGAAGATCCTACGTCTCCTAACCCTTCTTCTTCCTCGTCTCTGATTCTTCCCATACAGAACACCACATGGGCCGCCGGCCGGACCACCGACCCCCACCGCCTGTGTTCCTCAGCCACCCCCACCCCCACCCTAGCCCCCACCTGCGTCGAGTTTTCTTCATTCGGCGAGGCCCCACAACCACCCGAGCCCCTTTGATCGCACCCGCGAACTGCGGCGAGCTCTGAAAAATCAACTGACCCAATTTTGAAATTTAGTCTACTGTGATTTAACTAGTGTGGAATATAAAAGGGGAAAACCATAAGCATTGCGAGTATGGTGTTGAGCGTGCCATGACGGATCTGAAGGTGCAAACTGGACAAAGGCAACTTCGCAACCAAGACAAGAAATTAGAGTAAAGCAGTGGCGATCTATTTTCTTGCTGTGATAAATAAGTTGAGCAGATACGAAAGAGTACCGCCTCTGGTGCGGCGCCGTGTACGCATCTGCTGAGAATTTGACGGTGCTGCGGTAGCGATGGCTGTCGGTGGCGTGGAAGTAGATCTAGGAGGGTAGACGGTGGCGGCGGGGCACGGTGGACGAGACGGTTGTAGGAGCGGCGCCGGCAAGGTGGACGACGGTGGGGATGAAGCGAGAGGACGGGATGGAAGGATCCCGGTCCGAAGCCGTGGATGAGAGAGGTCGATCTCTTGTAATGGACGGCGGCGTCGGGGTATCAGCTCCGGCATGGTGGAGGAGGACGACAGTGGATGGGGTGGCGGACGGCGGCGGACGGAGGAGGTTGGGGTGGAGAGGGTGTTTTGGCGCCCACAGAGTATGAATGGGGAAAAGGGAGGTAGAGAGGAAGGGGGAACCATGTATTCAGGGCGCGCTTGTCTCAAATGCGAGGAAATTTACAAACTTAGCCCCCATTTTAAATTTCTACTACATCACAGCAACACTAGTCGGTTGGGGATAGGACGGTAATCTCGCATACACCGAATATTTGTCGACGAGAGTTTGTTTTTGGCGCCCACCGTGTATGAATATGAATCGGGGAGGGAGTCGATTTCGGCTGAGGACACACTGTGTTTTGGCGCCCACCGTGTATGAATCCGGGTGAGAGGCGGTTACGTCACGTTTGGGTGAAATTACAAACCTACCCCTATCGAAACCTATAGAAATCTAGCATATAGGCTTTGCGTGGCAGGGATAGGCAGCAGTGATTTCCATCTCGCAGATTTTGGTTCCAGGCGGTTACTGCGACTTTCCCCGCTCATTCAAATTTTGCAGAGTGCACGTTTACCGTGCCAACTCAATTCGAATCCCGTTTGTATTCTATTTTTTTTCGGGCGGGATCCATTTTCAATTGGAATTACATTCTATATACATCATTTTTTTATATATACTTTCAAAAGCACAGCACCATTTATACATAAATATGGTTTACAAATGGCATGATGTCAGATTCATAAGGTTCTATCCATGAATTTGGATTTTCAAATATTTGAAACCACTTATGTTGAAATCCAATGTATGCATTCCTCGCTAACTGTCTCCAATTAATGTGTGTTTCATGCGGGTTTTTTTACTTCTCAAACATGTATAATGTGTTTCACACACGCAACATATAGTGTAATCCCGTTTAGACATTAATTGCATATAAACCATGCATTGTTTGTAACTGAAGAATCTATGGATCACCAATATTGATAAACTATATAACATTACACATGTGCCCAAATTCAAATGAATATGCATGTTTGATACACCAATTTGCGTTATGATATTATCGATGTCGTGATCTCCAGTTTAAATATTTGAATCCCCTTTAATCCAGATATTTGTCTCATATAGCTATCACTCATGCTTATATAGGACTATCTCTCTGGACCTATACGCGTTCATCGTCTCTCAGGTATCTCTCGTGCTACCTGTATGTCGACAATGATCTTTTATCTTCGTAACACACTGACGGTACTCTCTCCCTCGACCTTCATCACTCTATCTCTCTCTAAGTATATCTCGCTCCCTGCTATGTGTCTCTAACTATGTTTCTCCATGTGGAATCTCTTTCTCTCACACAAACACAAAACTTTGTCTCCCGGGGTCTCATTTCTCTCTACTATTCCCATGTGTGCCACTCGCACACCCCTCATACAGAGATGTCTTTCGCTCCTTAGATATGAGAACCTACGACTCTTCCTCATCAATATCTCTTTCTCACACACAAACACAAACTCTGTCTCCCAGGGTCTCATATTTCTCCATTGTTCTCTTGTATGTCGCTCACACACACCCTCTCTCCCTAGAGATATCTTGCGTTCCCTCGTATATCTCTCTAGCTATCACTCTCGTTGTGAAATATCTTTCTCTCTCGCAGACACAAAACTCCGTCTCTCTGGATCTCATTTCTCTCTGATATCTGTTTGTATGTGACTCACACGCACCCTCTCTCTATCTCTCTCACACCCACACACATAACCCAGCCTTCTGATCCACTCGACTCCTATCTCTAACTCACACTAGCTAGCATCTTTATCTTTCTATTTATGGGTTTCTCCATCAACCTTCTTTCTCGCCCTCACTCTTGATTCCTATCACGCACACTACATATGTTTCTCTCTACATGCAGTCAAGTGCCCTCTCACACACATATATAACTTCACCCTTTGAACCACCCGACGGTCATCTCCAACACCCAAACTAGCGGATGTCCCGATAGCTAGCATCTCCATCTCTGTATCTATCTGTAGTTTTTCCGTCAACATTTCTTTCTCGCACGGAGTCTTGCTTCCTATCACCCACACTATGTATGTCTCTCCATACATATGCATTTATAGGTTGGTCTCTTTTGCACAATCGTTGCGCCTCACTCCCTCTGCTCGCCATAGATGCATGCTCCAGCCCATGTCACTATCTCTTAAAGACAAAAACACATGCTCAATTGTCGGGACTTCTTCCATGCATTCTCACATGCATGCATATTGTCATACCGACCCGTCTCTCCCATGTCGTTGATCTTATGACTTATGTCTTCTTTCTTTTATCTCAATCATGCGCGCGCGCACACACACACATCCCACGTATACATGTATACCTCTCACACATGCACGTTCAAGGTCTCTATGTCTCCATACGTAGTTAATTACCCTCAATCCTAACGCCACATCGAATCGTTCTCCTTTTTTGTGCACATAACTTCCGCCTGGATGGGTAAAACACACACTCGCACTTAACAATCTCCTTCTAGCTGCCCCCCCGCCTCTCACTCTTCCCCTATATCCCCGAAAAATAAGAACATCCCTTAGTTTAATTCCCGCCTACATGCACCATCGATATATAGTAGTCTTCCTTGGTGTCTCTCGAACAAACACGTTCTCTCAAAGTTGACTCCTCTCACGCGCACACACCTTCTCTTCCCTCTCTATGGTCATTTTCTCTCTCGCACCCCATCGTTGGTGGCCTCTTCCATACACATCACCTCTCTATGATGAAAGCCATGCACACTTAAATTACATCCGCCACAGAGGACCCCGCGACACACACACACACATGCACGCACGCACCCCCCAACACACACACACACTAAGACTCCATCTCTCTCTCTCACACACACACGCAAGCACGCCCCCCCACACACTAAGACTCCATCTCTCTCCCTCTCTCTCTCACACACACACTAAGACTCCATCTCACACACACATGCTCTAGGCGGAGCATTTGTTCCTACCACCCTTCATCCAACCTTACCCGTATGATAAACAATCACCTTTATTTACTTGCATACCATGGACAAATTCCACTTTACTTTAGTAGTCAGCAAACTTATCATCTGTACCCTTATAAAAAACGAGTTGGTGGTGATGGTGTGCCTGCCATCTTGTAATACAGACCGTATGATCTATATCTGAGGATAGAAAGCAAACTATGATAATTTTACAAAAGATACCGGCACCTCTCTCCACATCATTATCTCTCGCAACCTCATTGCTCAGCAATTAAAAAAGGAATAAGTCTCTGGAACAATCTAGCATGCATGGTGGCCGTTGCCGCCTGCCGGCGCCGTCCATCCCCATGCCTCCACCCATTCCGACCACCAGTCACCACCATGCTCCACTCCTCGCCTTATCTCTCATCTTTCATTTTTCGATGACATTCTCGAGATACCAGTTTTCCGATAAAATTCTTGAGATATCACTAGTTTTTACACATGGGATTACTCCTGCATGGGTCAATCACAATAGGTGTTCTATAAAAAAATGCATATTGATGTTCTGTGCAATGCACGAGAATCTTGCTTGTAATTATATAACACAAATCATGAGCAGGAAGTGACATTCTTTTGACACAACCACGTTAACATGGCCACGTAAATCACTAGCTAAAGTAAATACCATTATACTTATGTCCCGACGCAAAAGGTTGAGTACATGTCCGAAGAGTAGAGTCGCACACACGCACTCTGTCTTTCAGAATCTCTCTCTCACACACACCAGTTATGTGATGCCCACTTAAGCAAACACGTATGTTACAATTTGTGCACCCGCGGGTACACGTGATGCTGCGCATTTATTTAAGCCGGAAGGCGAACCCAAACAGTAGTTGCATTCATTCCCCTCCCGCCGCCTCTTCTCTGGTTGCCGTCGCCCAGTAGCCATGGGCCGGCCGAAGGTAACAACATACGCCATACTCCCGCCAGAGCGGTGCTTTAATATGGAAGTTTTAGTGGTCATGCATGCATTGTGCTAGCACTCCTATATAAGGGTTGACCGGTCGCTTCCCGCGGCCGTGCGCAGGCGGTGGAAGAGGAAGGAGAAGGGAAGCGGGCTGTGGAGTAGCGTTTTTTACCACAATTTCTTAGGAAACTGAGTGCAATAATTGAGTAGTTTTGCAAACTACCAGTACTACACCTGAAACGGTTCAAAACCTATACTCCCTTGCCAGCGCGCGCTTCCCGTGTGAAATGGTCAGCGTCCCCCTGGAGCGTTAGTGCCGCATTAATGCCCGGCCAGAATGGAGGCGACCTCTGACTGGCGCCGGCTTTGAAGTGGCGCGACGGCCGGGAGAGCGCCGCTTCCCGGTGCACGCGACTGCTCCGCGTCGAGACTGGCCATAGGCCCTGTTTGGATCCATGGGTTAGAGTTAGTTTGAGCTAGTTGGGGCTCAAATAGCCCTAAACTATCCAAGCATGATGGTTTAAATTGGAGCAAGTTGCACCGAACCCACCAAAAAAACTATCCCGCCCAAGAGGTGCTAACTGGAGATAGTTCTCATTGGGACCACTGAAAAATCACTTTTCTCTCTCCATGAAGTGCATTTATTGTCAATCTAACCCTGTTACCCAAACACCTCTTTGGCTACAGTTAGTTTAGGGTTAGTCATGAGTTAGTCTAACCTCTAGCTAAGTTAGAGTATCAAACAGGAGCAGTATAGGACATGCAAGTTGCTCAAAGCATACATGCAAATTCGTACGTGAAAGGATTTTTTTCTTTTTGAAAACGGAACATGAAAGGAATTTTTTTAGAATGCTCTTGGCATGTCGCTAACATGTGATAGTTAACCGACCTCAATAGACGGCAGAAACGCCAGCCCGCCGCACTTTGATAGAGACAAGGAGGGAGAAGCGATACAGGCTGTTGGATTACTAGAGATAGGTGTCGCACGGAAGCCAAGAAATATGGTGATAGCGTGGGTTAGCCATGTACTAGTATGATACTACACTGGGCTGCCGTGTTTCGTACTCTTCCAGTCCACCGTGGAGATGATTGGTTAATTTTATATCACTGAATAATATTAAATATTATGAGTGCAGACACTCCACCACGAGGTTCCTTGCTCCTTCTCGGTCGTTCGGAATCTATGTTCTTCCACTCTATTTTTTACGTGAGCTTTGTTCATCCTTTTGCCAACATGCGAGACATCTAGCATCAAGGTGCACGTGTTATGCAAGGATCGTTCCATCTATATGAAGAACACGTGGGACTGGAACTACGAGACGAACATGTACCCAGGAGTGGACGTACGAACCTGAGTAATGTAGCGCAGTAAGTGAAGTAGAAAGGCACAAATGGTATGAACATGCATGGCATATAGGGTGTGTTTGGTTGCGTTCTCGTCTCAACATAGTTGTTCCCTCTTCATGCATGCTCAACTCAACACTCCTCTTCATGCATGCTCTCTTCATGCATGCTTCTAGTGTATTTGTGCTAAACTAGTGTGGACTCATGCACCCTCCATACACTCTACCAAACACCCAAAAGTAGGTCGAGAAGGGAACTCTTGGGCGGCATTTGTCTCTTACTACGTACTACCACTAAATGTTGTACGTGCAATGCACGGTGATGTTATGGAGTACGTGCCTAAGTACTCTACTACTACTATATTAGTTGGAGGCACATATTAACTTTTATATTTGTTTATGTGTATGCCCCGAGACCTTCCAACTAGACGTGTCTTTGTCTCCAGGTCGCACTTTGTATCGTTCATACCACTAAGTACTACTACGTGTGGTCTCCGACCCAGAAGTGGAAGAAGTGGAGACGCTCTACCACGCTGTTTTTTTACGCTGGGCTCTACCACGCTGTTCATGTCCCACTCCTTTCGCTGACGTGTGGGACATCCAGCACGTGCCGTGTTTGGCACCCTTCGTCGTAAGAGTTGAAACACTAGCATTCATCAGAAATAAAAAATAATTATAAATCGGCAGTGATACTATTTTTTGCGAACCAATCAGCAGTGATACTATACCACGCGGTTTCCTTGCTCCTCGATATCGGAAAGAATACTTCCGTTCGCCAACATGTGGGACGTCGACCATCCTGGTCCACTTGCCATGCACGCAGAACTCCAAGGGAGTCACCTAGGTCGTCGCGCCGCAGTAACAATGACTAATGAGCCATCAAATCACAGGCCCACTTCCCACTTTGAAGTTGCTTGGACGAAGGAACCATCATGACTTCGTTGAATTCCGCTTCTTGAAGAAAACTACTGTACCGGCAGTACTGCTAGCTACAGTAGTTACTCCAACAGAGGCCTCCTTTTGTTCATAGGATAGGAATATGAAAATCATAGGAAGTGAGATGACATGCATCTCAATTCCTATAGAGAAAGAGATGCCATTTGATGCTTAGGATAGGAATTTTTCCATTTAGTCTAGGCTAATGTACTGGTAATTTGCTCTAAAAACTACAGTAGTAACTAGTAGTACTGGTACATGCTCGTACTCAGACACACACACACACTAACTACTACTACTACTTCTCACATGCTGGCCAGATGCCGTCGTTCTCCTTCCCGGCTTTGTCGGCGACACCCCACCGTGCTTGGATCTCCGCCGACCTCTCCGCAGCAGCGCGTGCGTCCTTTTCTTTCTTGCGGCGGCGGGACTCTCTTTTCTTGAGTGCTTTTTGACTTTTCCGCTCCCTCTGTGCGGCTTTGGCCGCCTCTTGCTCTACCGCCCATTCGGCCTTGGCATCTTCAAATTCCTCCCACATAGTTGTGAGGTCGCGAGCGGCGATGAACTCGGCATGGCGGGATGCCATCGCTTCCCTACCATTTTGTGTGCGGTCATGGGCGGCGAGGAACTCGGTGCGGTGGGATGCCATCGCTGCCTTACCGGTTAGTGTGCGGCGCGGTGGCATGAACGACGCTTGGTAAGAGCTCTGGGGTGGAGTAGCCGGACAACCGTATAGTGCATTGGTTTGTCAAGAGCTCAAGGACAGAAGATGAAGCAAATTTGGATTCCCCTTCAATCCTGGTCATTTATTACCGAGTAAAATGCATTGGCGGTCATCGAACTTGTCTTGATAGCTCACTTTGATCATTGTATACGAGATATGGTGATTATACGGTCACTGGCTCAGCGTATAGCTCCATATTTGTCTAGTTGACCAGTCAAACAGTCCGCATGCGCCTCATCAGCTCGTGTTCTTTATCTATCTACGCGGGCCTACCTGTCAATGGAGAAATAAATACTGTAAAAACCAAAATTATGCTAGAGTCTGGACCGCTTCCGGAGCCCGCTCTCACCGCCCTGGCCCCTCAAGATGCCAGCTGCCCGCCGCATGCATGCATAGCAAGTAGTACTCCTTATGTGGAGGAGAGAGAGGCATTGACAAAGTCAAGGAGTGGGCTCTGCAAGAGCCCGTCTCTACACGTAATCCTAGGTATAAAAAAATAATTCTAAAAAAAGGCATAAAACAATTGTGTCTTAAAAAAGAAAGGTAAAAAACATTTGAGAGGAAATAATAGAGAGAAAGTGAGAAAAAGTTGTAACCTGGGCATTACATGAGGAAGGAGGGAGTGGTGCACATGCCAAGTTCACTGGGCTGCCGTGTTTCACACTCCTCCGTCGTAACAGTGGAGACAATAGCTTTCATCAAAAATAAACAATGAATACTCGTTGCTCGTCCTCTATATCGGAAAGAATACTTTCATTTGCCGACATGTGGGACGTCGACCATCCTGGTCCACATGCCATGCACAAAATTATCCTGGTCTACCCCAGTCGTATCGCAGGTCCTACCTTTCCCACTGTCAGTTGTTCGGACGAAGGAACCATCATGACTTCGTTGAATTCCGCTTCTTCAAGAAAACTTACTGTACCCGCAATACTGCTACCACACGCGAAGACTGGATGGCACTGTACCACGTCATATCACTGAAACCCACTAGGGCAAACTAGCCCGCCTAGGTCATCTATTTTGGAATGGAGGGAGTACGTCTCTGCACTGCTATGATTTTGTGTTACACGTCATATCACTGAAACCCACTAGGCCAAACTAGCCCGCCTAGGTCATCGATCGCTAACCCTACAATTTTAGGAGCTAGGGCTATTGGTCGATCGACGAGGGATAAGTATAAGCGTACCACGAGCTCATCAGCCCCAACGTTTCTCTTCGGTGAGTGTTTTGCAAGTACTATAGCTCGCACAGTAGCTAGCCTACTAACACCAAGAATCATCAAACAAGCCCTGCTGATATGATAAACAGTTCAAACTTACATCTAATCATGCCATATATTACATCAAAAGCTGGTAAGGATACATCTGTTTCCATAACTCGGAGAGGGTTCGCATGATTCATCGCATGATTCACTATCAAACAAAAGTAGCAAGATCCGCCCACACAAGATAGTGCACTAGCCCTCAGATTGTTTGATAACACGCATCGTTCTGGTAATTAAACACAGGGCAATGCAAACTACCCTGAAGGATTAGCCCGACCAACTATTTCTTGTCATCGATCTCTCAGGCAATGACCACAGCACGGACAACGGCATGGGAATCGATTTCTGGGGCGATGTCTGCAGGACTGACCGCGACATCGGAATCGATCTCTGGGGCGATGTCCACAGGATGGACAGCGGCATCGGAACCGATCTCCGGGGCGATGCCAACAGGACGGGCCACGACATCGGAATCATCAAGGACGTCCACCGGCACCTGCACAACCCTAACATATTAGCAAGCACATTGCAAATAATCAAAAACCACAACTATGGTAATAAGCCATTATTTTTTACCTTGTGCAGCTCACCGGGGGATCTCATCCCTCCGGGGGCCATCTCCTCGTCCTCGATGGGGGCCATCACCTTGCCAGGGGAATACTGCTTCTCAACGGCGACTATCTCCTCAAACTCGGTCTTAAGCCTCACATAGGTGGCAATCAAGTTCCTGGGGTAGGCACGGTGGGGCCCTTGCCGTTCTTCCAACTTCCTTTGAGGAGTTCGTCCGCAAAGTCCTCAACTCTTTGGCCAATGCTTGTTTCTTGGAGTTCTTCGTCTCCATGGGTTGGCCCGCCAACATGGTCAACTCGTTGGTCGGTGCTCGCTTCTTGGAGATCGATGTCTCCAGTGGGTTGTCTGCCGATAACTCTTTGCCTAGTGCTCCAGGATCCATCAATGAACTGACAAACAAAAAGCAATCGAAAGGAAACCACAATCGCAATGAAAACGGGAAAAGAATAGGATGTGAGAATCGGTCGGTGCTTTGAAAAAAGAAGATTCTTGGAATGAAAATATAGCAGCATAACTGATTCGCCCACCTTTCCTTCGTCGGTACAGAAGAAAAATGGCAGAAGTGAGTAGCCTGGAGTGAGGTTTTCTTCAAGAAAGGGAAGAAAGGGCTTGAACGAGCCTTCTAGTGAAATGATGGTTGCTTTGTCCAGTCCAACTTGGAGGCCACCTTACCACTACTGGTAAAGGTGTGGGTTTTGTGATATGACGGGTCATGATGGCCACACCGGGGTTACAGGTGAGTCTCGACTGTAGCACCTCGCTATGATTTGGTGGATGGCACGCGGGCCCGGATGCTTTGAAATGTCCCGCATGTAGATAGAGCGGCTAGTCATATAGGAGTGCTCAATATTGTGCACCGCGACCAAGGCGGAGAGGAAAACGATAGAACTACGTAATTAATGCATGAGTTTAATTAGAGTAGTTTTGTAAAGTACAAGATACATTCCTCCAATCGCAAAATGCCTTGGTTCATGAGATTTGAGCCCTATAAACCGGAAGGGAGGGAGTACTGCACACGGTGTAGTCTAGTCACTTGTTGAAATCTCTAGAAAGGCAAATACTCCTTTCCGGTTTACAGGGCTATACTACTCCCTCCGTCTAGGTGTGTAAGTCATCTTAGGCTAGCCATAGTGGGAGTAACTTAGCTAGTAACATAGCGCACTCCAAGAATTTTTTGCTTATGTGGCAAGTAATCAATGAGAGGTGGTAACATAATATGTTACTGTAACATAGCGCTTTTCAAGATAAGACGAGTCTACAAGCTAATAAATGAAGCCATCTAAAATACTACTATTATGTTACTTTGCATTATGAAGGTAGTAATTTAGGCTAGTGTCATATGCATGACACTAGTCTAAGTTACTCCCCACTATGACCAGTCTTACGAAAACCAAATAGTCCCAAAACACTTAGGCGCGGTGCATTAACTTCTACCTTGTTTCTTGTTTCTTGACATATCAACCAATAAGAGATGAGAGGTGTGCATGCCTTTAATGACTTGCAATGGCTAGTTCATTGCGTGCAATGCTATTAATTAGCAAATAAACATTGGTGACCCCAGGAGGAAACGGTGCGAAGCGCGTGGACCTATGCAGAATGAGTATCAACCAATGGATAATGGAGTTTAATTGTTAAACAATAGCAATTTTGTCTCATGCAAGAGCCTGGCTAGTACTCCAAGCAACCACACCACGCGAGCATTCGCAACTGCCACGTTCGGGTTGCGCTTGGCTCTTCGCCTCTTCGAGAAGACGAACAATAATGATTACTCCTACTTCTACAGTATCGAATCCACTGCTGCATGTTCGTCCACCTAGTGCGGGAGGGATAGAGAAAGCTTCAACTTACTGCTCCTGCCTTTGCGTCCATGACAGGTGGGCCCAACAGGTGGTTGGCCCTCCTGTCATGCAGCCAAAGGCAGGTGCAGTTAAGGCATCGGAGCTCAGTCCACGAGGGAGAGGGTGTTGTAGTAATGAAATTTCTCGGTCTTGTACAAGTTGACAAAGATAGGGGTTGCTTGCTTGCTAGGGTTGCTCACTACGTATATATAGGCCGGAGCCTCCACGCTTGCTTGCTAGGGTTGCTCTATTCACACACTCTCATCCTCTCCAGATTTAAACAAGATAGGGGTAGTAACACTGTCTTTCTCCCTTCAAAAAACACTGGCTTTCTATCCTCACCGTTGGTTACAGATCCGGACGTATCCCCCTCCGCCGGTGAAGGGGAGGAGGGGCAACATTTAGGCCGTCGTCGAGAGCGAGGGAGGAGACCCACTGCCGGCCGCACCGTTATCTCTGGCCGAGCGCTGGCGTAGGAGGTCCTCCGATCCCTTTGTCATTGCCTGTGGGCGGATCCGGCCTCTCGCCACCCACCTATCCACATCCCGACGACCTTCAGGTATATCTTCGTTCGAAACCGCCTTAGCTCTACTTCCCCAGCTCGCTACATCGCTGCATGTGCATCATTTTCTACCTCTCAGCCCCTCTCGATCGTATGGTCCAACGTCACATATTTTTTTCTTCTATTGTTAGAGGTAAAGCTACTTCATGGAGTCGAATCTTGTACTCCCTCCGTCCGAAAATACTTGTCACTGAAATGGATGTATCTAGATGTATTTTAGTTCTAGACACATCCATTTTGATGACAAGTAATTCCGGACGGAGGGAGTACTTGGTTCAAACAAGAAATAAAGTGGGGGTGGGGGAATTTAGCATGTACATCGGACTTGGTACAAACAGGAAGGAAAGGGGGTGAAAGTAGTACAGACTGGTCATCCAACCGGTCTCTTAGTCGAAAAGGGAAATATAGGGGCAACGCTGTACACAGTGGTATGACCAGGACTAGATTTTCTATCCACACATAGGAGTAGGTGGCTAGAGTGAACAAAAATGGGACCAACCTAGATATGTTTCTTGGATGTTTGTTTCTCGGGGCAACAAACTATGAATCACCACTTTATGCCCCTGTTTACGTACATGGTGCTGGACTGCTGGTGCACCCACTGTTATAAGCCATGACAAGTTTAGCCAAATGTTTTTGCCTGTAATTGTTTGAGACTCTGACTGTTTCCTCTGTGCCTTTTTGTGCAAACATGGATATCCAATTCACCTGGTTGCTGTTGTGACCTTTTGGTGCACTGCACAAAACTCTTCTTAAAAGAAGTGACTTTTGTGCTGTTTAACTGGAATGCCAAAATGGAACAGTTGGTTCATTTTGGTGGAACTGCACAAAGGGAGATCTGTGTTCCAATCCTCATCATCCATATTGGCGCCATAACCTTCCTTTAGGTAAGAATGATATTTAATGCATGTGTTCATCTCTATTTTCCGACTGCCATGAGAAAATAATGTTGTTTTTTACTAGTACACTTGTACTCCCTCACTGACAAAACCAATTCTGAATTAGAAGGCCAATCATGTACTTGGTTTCACCAACTGGTGAGGATAAAGAGAAACAGAGCATGAAGAGGAAGAAGAAGAAGAATAAATAGTGCCAAGGCGATCTTGCTGAAGCTAGAGGCCTCGGTCGAGGCCATTCAAGGGCTCCGGCAACGACTACCTTACATGTGAGACAATCCTCCAGGGAGCCCTTCCACTTCTGCTGTCTCACTTAATTAATTAGGAGTACTTAAGTACCACTAATTTATTACTGCCTAATTTTCCTGTTGGAGTTAAACAAATCTTTAGTAGGACCCTATGCTAAATCATATACGTGTGTATGTTTGTCTATGGAGGTGAATCATGTGGTGGAGCAGGGAGAGAATATTATTAGTGTCATGACATAATAGTGCTATTGTTTTGCATGTCAATTTATTGCCATTGGTTCAATGAGGCAATGTTTTGCGTATTGTCCATCATGAATTTGATGCTACTGGTTGAGTAATATGCTAATGTCTTCCTATCCTTTCTCACCAAGCTAATGAAGGTTTCACCTTGTTCCTACTTGTGCAAACAGGTATCATGTTGTGCCAATCATACATTAAATGGAACTATACAAGACAATACAATGAACTGTATCCCAGCCAGTGCTTTAACTCTGCTGGAAGTTCTTGATAATCTTTCGATGTAATCTCAGCACTGGTAAACAAGAGTGATTTCAACCATACATTTGAAGTGCACAAAAATATATACTATTATGTGATTCCAGTGAGTGCTTTATCATCTCTTATGGGACTACATGAATAAGCTTTTTTTCTCAGGTTGGTACGGGCCTAAGGCCTTCATCCATATTAGTTTGCTGTCATCTCTATTTGTATCGTGCTACTGTCATGAGAAACTCCTTTATCTTTGCATGTTAAAGTTTTGCAACCTATGATAAATGGCAATGCTTTGAGTGTTGAGTTGAGCTAATTGGCACTGATTAAATAAACTAATACCTCTCTTTAAGCAAGACTACTATGTTGCTAACTTTACCCATTAAGATAATGAGGGTGCTTCTATTTGTTAGTGTATGTTTCATAAACTAGTCCCACTATTACAGTAATCTCACTCTCTCAATATATGTGCCAACAGGGATGCTCGATTTTGGTGGAACTGCACAAAAACTTTGGGTGCTTCATTGCCTCGACAGCTTCCGTCCTTTCCTGTCAGTCGCTAAACTCCGCATGCTTTCTTCCTTTGCTGTCAGTCGCTTGGCTTATCTCGGCTTCCAGTCAAAGGAAATAGTAATTGATATGCTACCTCACACAGGTTGGTACTGGTCTTTATCCTGATTATTGTGCCTGTCATATGTATTGGTAATTTGGTATTGTGCTACTGTTTGCCGATTTCATAAAGGAGTAATTTGGAGCCTGAACTCGCAGGCAAATCATTACATCGGGTGATTTCAGTAGAAATGCACAAAATGATCAGATGGACAGGTACTTATGCTGCTGCTATGTACTCCAAAGTTCACTCAGACAAGCATCGATGTTGACAAGAAGTGCCTATATTCATTCGAGTATCAACCGGCGTCAACCAATTGTCAAACTCCAAGTGTTAGGAGAGTGAACGCCAACAATATTGCTTGGTGCATAGCCCAGAAAAACGCAGTCCAGTCTTTGGTCCCAACTTGTGCCTTTTGGTTATTGGCACATATGGTAGCGAACTATATGGCATGGAGTCTAAAGATTCCAGACAAGTTGGTTGACGCGTACATTCATCTGGCACTTAATCAGTCTGCACGCCAAGGATGCTCCATTTCAGTTGAACTGCACAAAAAATTTGGGTGGTTCATTTTCTCAACCGCCTCCTTTCTCGTCTTCAATGTAGAATTTTGGCGAGATACAGGACCAAGATGACCCAGTAAACTGGTTGGATGAAAGTAGTGGCCAAGTTGCTCAAACCTCCCTGGGCACGAGGCCACTATTTGAGGATAAACCTACAAGCAAAGTTCAGATTGTCTGTGCTGCCTCTTATGTACTTGAAAGTTTACTCGTACAAGAACTAATTTTAGCAAGAAGTACCTCCGATTGAACACCATTTACCAGTCTGTACCCTAGGTAATTAAAGTTCGTCCACGGATCATATTGGCTGTGATCTCAATCATTTGGATGCATAAACATACTGAACATGCGTATATCTGAATCTTTTTGTAAATTATGTATGAATATTGTTGTGTGATCTATCAATCATTTGGATGCATAGATATGCTGAGCTTGTGTATATATGAATCTTTTGAGTTGTTGATTGTGAATGTTGGCTATGGATATGAACGTGTCCTGTGAACCTGAGTTTGATATGAATGTTTACCTTTTCTGTTGTATTTGTGTGTGAACTTGTTAGTATGACTACTGTGGGGTATAAAATGCAGGTTTCTTATAAAAGTAATGCCGTGTCCAATTTATGTTTTCCCTTCTAACCACCGCGGCTGTGCTGCCGCGCACCCGAACCAGTGAAGTTTCCCACTCCTGTCCATCTGCAACTCCACTGCAGCTTAATAAATAGTAACATCTTCGGTTTTAGCTCGGTTTCCGCAGATTAACCAGGCAATTCTCTTCTTCTTAATTAATCGACGAGGCAATTCTTTTGCCTCCGTTTCGAAAAAAAATAAATAGTAACGTCTAACTGAGCCAGTTAGTTAGATGCGTACACTTGGTGTAGTAGGATCTTTATTTAGTTTGATGCATACACTTGTTCTTTTTTGGTAGCCCTTTTGTAATGATGGCTGATGTTTGGTTTGGAAGAGAGAGTTGTGTCTTCACTCTTCTAGCCTGCTTACTGCTTCTGTTGCACCGCCAGCCCTGGTTGCTGCTGCTGTTGTTTTCAATGTACAATCAGTAGTATATTTCGTCTGTTGGTTGAATAAATGTGTTGTTAGAACGACAAACACAATGTTTTGGAAGTCGTTGCATGGTTCGATCCTTTAGTGCCCCGTACCATACATAGCGCATACTATTTATCGTACGGAACACAATTTTTTTGAAACTCGGAACACTTTTTCCACTTGTTGATAACATGCAACCCACTAATGAAGGCCCAATAGAGAAGCCCATAATTAACTGGAAGGGAGGCTCTCATATGAATCCAGCCCAGGTACATGCTCATGGTCCCCTAAACATAAATAAGTAAATAAATAAATAAAGCTAAATGCTCATGCACCAGTTCTTTGGGAAAATAGGTAGCCTAGTATTTCTTTTTGAAGAATACCCAAGCTAGGCCTATTTGTTTTCTCCGAATTACTAGGCTGCAAATCTTTCAAGACGAGGAGGGATGCATTCCGGCCTGGCTTAAGAGTATGGTCAATGTCTGTTAAAAGTAATATCAAAAGGGGTTGAACATTCCAAAAAATTTATAGCAAATGGGATATAAGTTTCTTTTTTGTTTTTGTTCTTCACTGATATCTTATACGTATTTCATTGGATTTAACATGACATAGTACTAATTTATTTTTAAATTTGTTTTAGTATGGCTATTAATTTTTGGATTAAGAATATTTCGTTCCCCAGCAAAATTTTGCGAATTTTCAAAATTTCCCACATATTTAGTTATTTTTTTGACCCTGGTACTGACCAGAAAATGGCCAGCAATTCTAAAAATGGAAAACGGGCTGCAATAAATTCCATATGAATTAGAAAATGAGTAAAAATTATAAAAATAATAGCAAATGGGTTGTACACGCCACAGATTTTGAGGCTGACTTGTTTACGCAAGGCTTTGTCAGTGAACAGACGATTCTAGTAGCAGTTAGTGTTGGATGTCCATCCAACGGCCGACGTGCTTCTTCAATCTCTGATCTTCCTGCTCCAGCCGCCTAAACTAGCGCCGGCGGGACTGCCTGCTCCCTCCTCTTGTGGCCCGCTGTGATGCCGCGCAGGCTTCCCCGGCCCACCCTACTCCCTCCGCTGGCCTGGCCGCACGCAATCAACTGCCTCCTTATTACGCGAAAAAAATGATTCCTCCCACTGACATCAGGGGCGCAGCGGTTGGGAGGCTGACCCGTGGGCCTACTAAGTTGACGCGTACGCAGGGCTTGTCAACTTAGTCAACAAACGATTCTAGCAGCAGTAACCGTTGGATTTGAATCGAACAGTCGTGCTGCTTCTTCAATCATTGCTCTTCTTGCACCAGCCGCCCAAACCAGCGCCGGGGAGACCGCCTACTCCTGCCTCCAGTGGCCGGCTGTGTTGCCGATGAGGCCTCATCGCCCCCTACTACTCCCACCACTAGCCAGGCCCTGCGGCGACGGCAACCTCACACCGCAGCCGAACCAGTGAACCCTCATACTCCTCTCCGCGTGGGCATCCACTGCTGCGTCTTCCCCGGCTCCGCGTCGTCCCCTTCCTAGGCCTCGCCGTCGTCCACCGCCTTGGTGCTCTCAGCACGGCGTGGTCAACGACATTCCATCGGAAGAGTACTGTACGTGGAGAGGCTGAGAGCTGGGTCCACGGCCACAGCCTAGTTTTTTTTTGTGATTTGCCAAGTAAGTCGCTTTGTCAGGCCTGTTGGGCTGCAAATCTTTCAAGACGAGGAGAGATTTCATTCGGCTAGCCGAGAAAATGGCCCATCAGTAATGAGAAATGGGCTGTACATTTTTAAAACACATCAAACCGACAATTAGTTTCAAATATCTTTTTTTCATTTCGAGATTTGAAATTACATTAATTTTTATGCGTGGAGAATTTGTTGGATTTTATATTGATATACATTTATTTTTAAAATCAGTTTGAATGTGAGTCAAAATTTCGGGATTAAAAACAGTTCGGACCGCACCAAAATATGCAAAATTTCGTATAATTTTTTAACCGTGGCCACAATATGGGCTGTAATGCTAACAAAAAGAATATGGGCTCCAAAAAACCCTTAATAATTAGCAAATGGGCTGTAAATTATTAGAAATAATGGCAGATGGGTTGTATGTTGTTTTCCACAGATTTGAGGCTTTCCTAAAAAAAAGGTTGACGCACATGCAGTGACCGTTGGATGGCCATCCATCGGCCGTCGTGCTTCTTCAATCTCTGCTCTTCCTGCTCCGGCCGCACAAACAGGCGCCGGCGGGACTTCCTGGTCCGTCCTCCCCATGGCCGGCTCTGCTACCGCGCAGGCCTCACCGCCCCACCGTACTCCCATCGCTGGCCTAGCCATCCCTCTACTCACCCACACCTGCTGTTATTATTCGGCGATGGCAGACGAACCAGTAAACCCTTGTACAGTCGTACTCCCCTCCGCATGGGAAACAACTGCCGAGTCTTCCCTGCCTCCGTGTCATTCCCTTCCTAGGCCTCGCCGTCGTCCACCGTCCTGGTGCTCTCAGTGTGGCCTGGTCAACATGGTCAATGCTACCTCTTGAGCTTGCGTTGGTTTTCCCCGAAGAGGAAGGGATGATGCAGCAGAGTAGCGTAAGTATTTCCCTCAGTTTTTGAGAACCAAGGTATCAATCCAGTAGGAGGCCACGCTCAAGTCCCTCGTACCTGCACAAAACGATAGCTACTCACAACCAACGCGATTAGGGGTTGTCAATCCCTTCACGGTCACTTACGAGAGTGAGATCTGATAGATATAATATTTTTGGTATTTTTGGTATAAAGATGCAAAGTAAAAAGTAAAGGCAAAGTAAAAAGCAAAACAAGATTAAAGTGATGGAGATTGATATGATGAGAATAGACCCGGGGGCCATAGGTTTCACTAGTGGCTTCTCTCAAGAGCATAAGTATTCTGCGGTGGGTGAAAAAATTACTGTTGAGCAATTGACAGAATTGAGCATAGTTATGAGAATATCTAGGCAAGATCATGTATATAGGCATCACATCCGTGACAAGTAGACCGAAAAGATTCTGAATCTACTACTATTACTCCACTCATTGACCACTATCCAGCATGCATCTAGAGTATTAAGTTAAAAACAGAGTAACGCCTTAAGCAAGATGACATGATGTAGAGAGATAAATTCATGCAATATGAAATAAACCCCATCTTGTTATCCTCGATGGCAACGATGCAATACGTGCCTTGCTGCCCCTTCTGTCACTGGGAAAGGACACCGCAAGATCGAACCCAAAGCTAAGCACTTCTCCCATGGCAAGAACTACCAATCTAGTTGGCCAAACAAACGGATAATTTGAAGAGACTTGCAAAGATAACCAATCATACATAAAAGAATTCAGAGAAGATTCAAATATTATTCATAGATAGACTTGATCATAAACCCACAATTCATCGGTCTCAACAAACACACCGCAAAAAGAAGATTACATCGAATAGATCTCCACAAGAGAGGGGGAGAACTTTGTATTGAGATCCAAAAAGAGAGAAGAAGCCATCTAGCTACTAACTATGGACCCAAAGGTCTGAGGTAAACTACTCACACTTCATCGGAGAGGCTATGATGATGTAGAAGCCCTCTGTGATGACGGCCCTCTCCGACGGAGCTCCGGAACAGGCCCCAAGATGGGATCTCGTGGATACAGAAAGTTACGACGGTGGAATTAGATTTTTGGCTCCTCTTCTGATCGTTTGGGGGTACGTAGGTATATATAGGAGGAAGGAGTACGTCAGTGGAGCTCCGAGGGGCCCACGAGGTAGGGGGCGCGCCCTAGGGGGGGGGGGCGCCCCCACCCTCGTGACCGCCTCTCTGATGCCTTGGCGTAGGGTCCAAGTCTCCTGGATCACGTTCGGTGAGAAAATCATGTTCCCGAAGGTTTCATTCCATTTGAACTCCGTTTGATATTCCGTTTCTTTGAAACATTGAAATAGGCAAAAAACAGCAATTCTGGGCTGGGCCTCCGGTTAATAGGTTAGTCCCAAATATAATATAAAAGTGGAAAATAAAGCCCAATATAGTCCAAAACAGTAGATAATATAGCATGGAGCAATCAAAAATTATAGATACGTTGGAGACGTATCAGGCATCCCCAAGCTTAATTCCTGCTCGTCCTCGAGTAGGTAAATGATAAAAAGAGAATTTTTGATGCAGAGTGCTACTTGGCATAATTTCAATGCAAATCTTCTTAATTGTGATATGAATATTCAGATTCGAAAGATTCAAGACAAAAGTTTATATTGACATAAAAAATAATAATACTTCAAGCATACTAACAAAGCAATTATGTCTTCTCAAAATATCATGGCCGAAGAAAGTTATCCCTACAAAATCATATAGTCTGGCTATGCTCTATCTTCACCACACAAAGTATTTAAATCATGCACAACCCCGATGACAAGCCAAGCAATTGTTTCATACTCTTACCTTTTTCAAAACTTTTTCAATCTTCACGCAATACATGAGCGTGAGCCATGGATATAGCACTATAGGTGGAAGAGAATGGTGGTTGTGGAGAAGATAAAAAGGAGAAGATAGTCTCACATCAACTAGGCGTATCAACGGGCTATGGAGATGCCCATCAATAGATATCAATGTGAGTGAGTAGGGATTGCCATGCAACGGATGCACTAGAGCTATAAGTATATGAAAGCTCAAAAAGAAACTAAGTGGGTGTGCATCCAACTTGCTTGCTCATGAAGACCTAGGGCAATTTGATGAAGCCCATCAATGGAATATACAAGCCAAGTTCTATAATGAAAGATTCCCACTAGTATATGAAAGTGATAACATGAGAGACTCTCTACTATGAAGATCATGGTGCTACTTTGAAGCACAAGTGTGGCAAAAGGATAGTAACATTGTCCCTTCTCTCTTTTTCTCTCATCATTTTTTTATTTGGGCCTTTTCTCTCTCTCTTTTTTTATGAACTCTTCTTTTTTTGGGCTTCTTTGGCCTCTTTTATTTATTTTCCGTCCGGAGTCTCATCCCGACTTATGGGGGAATCATAGCCTCCATCATTCTTTCCTCACTTGGGACAATGCTCTAAAAATGATGATAATCACACTTTTATTTTTCTTACAACTCAACAATTACAACTTGATACTTAGAATAAAATATGACTCTATATGAATGCCTCCGGTGGTGTATCGGGATATGCAATATGACAATGATGAATGTGTCATGATAAACGGAATGGTGGAAAGTTGCATGGAAATATATCTCGGAATGGCTATGGAAATGCCATAATAGGTAGGCATGGTGGCTGTTTTGAGGAAGGTATATGGTGGGTGTATGATACCGGCGAGTGGTGCACGGTATTAGAGAGGCTAGCAAAGGTGGAAGGGTGAGAGTGCATATAATCCATGGACTCAACATTAGTCATAAAGAACTCATATACTTATTGCAAAAATCTAGAAGTTATCAAAGCAAAGTATTACGCGCATGCTCCTAGGGGGATAGATTGGTAGGAAAAGACCATCACTCGTCCCCAACCGCCACTCATAAGGAAGACAATCAATAAATAAATCATGCTCCGACTTCATCACATAACGGTTCACCATACGTGCATGCTACGGGAATTACAAACTTTAGCACAAGTATTATTTAAATTCACAACTACTCAACTAGCATGACTTTAATATTATCACCTCCATATCTCAAAACAATTATCATGCTTCAATCTTTTCTTAGTATTCAACACACTCAAAAGAAAGTTTCACAAATCTTGAATACCAAGCATATTATTATTAAGCAAATTACCATGCTATTAAGAGACTCTCAAAATAAGTTAAGTGAAGCATGAGTGATCAATAGTTTCTTTAAAATGAATCCACCACCGTGCTCTAAAATATCTAAGTGAAGCACATAGAGCAAAATTATAACGCTCAAAAGATATAAGTGAAGCACATAGAGTATTCTATCAAATTTTAATTCATGTATGGCTCTCTCAAAAGGTGTGTACAGCAAGGATTATTGTGGCATACTAAATCACAAAGAAACAAATAATACAAGACGCTCCAAGCAAAACACATATCATGTTGGTGAATAAAAATATAGCTCCAAGTAAATTACCAATGGAAGTGGACGAAAGAGGGGATGCCTTCCGGGGAATCCCCAAGCTTTGACTTTTTGGTGTCCTTGGATTATCTTGGGGGTGCCATGGGCATACGCAAGCTTAGGCTCTTGCCACTCCTTGTTCCATAATCCATCAAAAAGAATTCACCCAAAACTTGAAAACTTCACAACACAAAACTTAAAATAGAAAACTCGTGAGCTCCGTTAGCGAAAGAAAACAAAAGACCACTTCAAGGTACAGTAATGAACTCATTCTTTATTTATATTGGTGTTAAACCTAATGTATTCCAACTTCTCTATGGAAAATAAGAAAACAACACACGAAAAACAGAATCTGTCAAAAACAGAACAGTCTGTAGTAATCTGCAGCTAGCGCAAGATCTGGAACCCCAAAAATTCTAAAATAAATTTCTGGACATGAGGAGTTTATCTATTAATCATCTTCAAAAAGAATTAATTAAATATCTGTGACGCCCCCGATTTAATCGTACACTAATCATACACGCAAACGTGTACGATCAAGATCAGGGACTCACGGGAAGATATCACAACACAACTCTACAAATAAAATAAGTCATACAAGCATCATATTACAAGCCAGGGGCCTCGAGAGCTCGATCATAGACGAGTCAGCGGAAGCAACAATATCTGAGTACAGACATAAGTTAAACACATTGCCATAAGATGGCTAGCACAAACTGGGATACAGATCGAAAGAGGCGCAGGCCTCCTTCCTGGGATCCTCCTAACTACTCCTGGTCGTCGTCAGCGGGTAGCACGTAGTAGTAGGCACCTCCGGTGTAGTAGGAGTCATCGTCGACGGTGGCGTCTGGCTCCTGGACTCCAGCATCTGGTTGCGACAACCAGAAAGAAAGGAAAGGGGGAAAAAGGGGGAGAAAGCAACCGTGAGTATTCATCCAAAGTACTCGCAAGCAAGGAGCTATACTACATATGTATGCATTGGTATCAAATGGAATAAGGGTATCATAGGTGGACTGAACTGCAGAAAGCCGGAATAAGGGGGGATAGCTAGTCCTTTCGAAGACTACGCTTCTGGCAGCCTCCGTCTTGCAGCATGTAGAAGAGATTAGACTGAAGTCCTCCAAGTAGCATCGCATAGCATAATCCTAACCGATGATCCTCCCCTCGTCGCCCTGTGAGAGAGCGATCACCAGTTGTATCTGGCACTTGGAAGGGTGTGTTTTATTAAGTATCTGGTTCTAGTTGTCATAAGGTCAAGGTACAACTCCAAGTCGTCCTGTTACCGAAGATCACGGCTATTCGAATAGATTAACTTCCCTGCAGGGGTGCACCACATAACCCAACACGCTCGATCCCATTTGGCCGGACACACTTTCCTGGGTCATGCCCGGCCTCGGAAGATCAACACGTCGCAGCCCCACCTAGACCAACAGATAGGTCAGCACGCCGGTCTAAACCTAAGCGCCCAGGGGTCTGGGCCCATCGCCCTTAGCACACCTGCACGTTGCGTGGGCGGCCGGAAGCAGACCTAGCCTAGTAGGCGTTCCAGTCCAATCCAGCGCGCGCCGCTCCGTTGCTGACGTTACGAAGGCTTCGGCTGATACCACGACGTCGAGTGCCCATAACTGTCCCCGCGTAGATGGTTAGTGCGTATAGGCCAGTAGCCAGACTCAGATCAAATACCAAGATCTCGTTAAACATGTTAAGTATCTGCGAACGCCGACCAGGGCCAGGCCCACCTCTCTCCTAAGTGGTCTCAACCTGCCCTGTCGCTCCGCCTCAAAGTAACAGTCGGGGGCCGTCGGGAACCCAGGCCCACCACTACCTGGATGGAGCCACCTGTCCCTTCAGCCCCCATCTCCGAACAGTATCACAGGTAAGGTAACTGTGTAAAGTATATTGTATATGCCCGTGATCACCTCCCGAAGTGATCACGGCCCAGTAGTATAGCATGGCAGACGGACAAGAGTGTAGGGTCACTGATGGAACACTAGCATCCTATACTAAGCAGTAGGATAGCAGGTAATGGTAACAACAGTAGTAGCAAGGACAGGCTATGCATCAGGATAGGAATAACGGAAAGCAGTAACATGCTACACTACTCTAATGCAAGCAGTGTAGAGGAGAGTAGGCGATATCTGGTGATCAATGGGGGGGCTTGCCTGGTTGCTCTGGCAAGAGAGAGGGGTCGTCAACTCCGTAGTCGTACTGGGTAGCAGCGGCGTCGGTCTCGGTGTCTATGAGAGAAGAGGGGGGAGAAACAATAAATATTTAAGCAAGCATATGCATAGTGATGCATGACATGTCAAGTAACGGCGTTAGAGGTGCCCTAACACGGTAGTAGGTGATACCGGTGAAGGGGGATAACATACCGGTGAAGGAGGTCGGGCGGTCGCCGATGGAAGGGGAGCGGCGGGCGAGGGCGGTGGCTGCGGCAGAGCCGCGCAGCTGCGGGCGTGAGGTGCGCAAAGGGAGGGGCGAGCTGCAGGCGAGCGCGGAGCAGGGGGACGCGGGAGCGAGGCGGGCGCGCAGACACGCGCGGGCGGCGAGCGCGTGCGCGCAGGGGCCAAGCATGGCCAGGGCACGACCCGGTCGCGTCGAGCGCTAGTCAGGGGAGGGAGTGGCTGCAGGCAGCGGGCGGGGCTCAGCGGTGAGCGCGCGTGCGTGCGCACGGACGGCGCCGACAATGGAGGGGAAAGAGTGGAGGTCGGGGCCTCACTGCGAGGCGTAGGGACGTGTCAGCGGTGGTTGAGGCGGAGTCGGGGACGACGGTGCCGGCGAGGAGGAAGGCGACAGTGGCGTCGGGGGTCGAGGCGGCGAGGTCCAGGCGGCGGCGCGGGCTCCGGGCGATGACGGGCGGCATTAGGCGGGCGCAAGGCGAGCGGCGGCGAGCGCAGGGGCGCTGCCCCGATCTGGATCGGGGGCGGGTGTAGAGGCGAGGGGAGGAATCGTGGGGGGAGTGGGGTGTGCGGTTAGGGTTCCTGGGGGTGGGGGCATGTGTAGGCCAGGGGTGGGCCGGCCTGGGCCAGTTGGGTTGGCCGGCTGGGCCGGTTGGCCCATGTGGGGAGGGGGGGTTGTTCTCCTTTTGTTTGTTTTGTTTTTTTACTGTTTTACTTTTAGTTTTCTTTATTTTAGTTTTATATAAAAGAAAATCATCACTAGCACCTAAGTTAATACTTCTAAATATACTACTGCCACATTAATTCTCAACCCAAATTAAAATACTTTAATAATTTATAAAATTCAAAAGGTATTTATTTTAATATTTAAACCTATGTTTTAATTATTTTGAACACTTAAACATTTTATTAAATTTAGGTTTCTCCACCACTATTATCCATGATTTATTTAATACCTTTACAACATTTTAGTTTTGACTATGGAAATCTTTTATTGTTTCCCTCATTTTAAATTTCGAATTTGAATCGGTTCCGAACTAATGTGAGATTAGAAACAATAACCGAGGTGATGTGGCATCGTTAACGTGGGATTACTGTAGCTTAATTATCCGGGCGTCACAATTCTCCTCCACTACAAGAAATCTCGTCCCGAGATTTAAGAGGGAAGTAAAGGGGGGAAGGTTCGGGTTACGAAATTCTAAGGAGTGTTCTTGGTCTTGGTTGTCTTTCTCGAAGAGGTTGATCCACTACATTGATGTCTTCATATCGCTGTTTCAGGTCATCATGATGAAGTTGTCGTCCTTTCTTCGGGAACTCCATCGTACTTACGAATAGGTAAGGGGCACCTTTACAACAATTGAATGTTATAAGGGAAATTCGTTTGGGGGTATCCCAAGAATGATCATAAGGGTATCTCTCGAGTTGAACAAATAAAACACATCGAGAGCAAAGTAAGAAGGTACCATAAGAAGTTTGAAACGGATAGACAATCGTCGTTGCCTGAAACAAGGCAACGGGTATAGGTATTATGTTTAATACCAGAATCGATGATTCCCCGAAAGGTGGCTCATGAATTACATACGAAGCCAAGCGTGAGGAATAACTTTGGAAACAGGGTTGTACATGAGAGTCAGGTTTCGATCCTGTGGAACTATGGGTTATGGGCCCACCATGTGGGTTATAGCCTATCATTTATGTCGGCAACAACATCGGTACCAAGGGCGAGGGACGAAGAGAACCATTTTCCTGCTCGTTGAACGAGGCGGACCAATAGGCAAAATTCTCGTCCATCGTTGGCTACCGGAATGTCATCAACAATAGTAACAGGGTCTTACTGACAGAGTGGTACAACAAGGTGCTTAGCTAAGCAGGGAAATGCCACTGCTCAAATAAGTCAGTTTACTAGAAATGTTAATCAATACAATGGGAAGGATAGTATGATTATCAGATTAAACAGATCAATGGAAAGGAAAATGTTTTTGAACACTTATTTCAGGGGTATATCCTTCCCAAGGACAAATAGAGCATGATATCCCTGGCAGGATATTAAGTAGAAAACCCTTCAGGAAAGGGGAGAGAAATTTCATGACATTACCCATACAACGGTGATTGGATAAATGAGCAAGAAACATTTAGCACTGGGCTTCAAATGTTCTTGTTGAAAAACGGAGTACCATAGCCATGCTTCGAGATAGCATTGACATGGTCATCAAGTAAGGGGTCGGAATTTGGATGCACAAAGGATTCATCAGGAACAACTTATAGCATAAGTCTTATGATTTCCTCAGGGAAGAATCGCTAAGCTTGCTAAAAAGGGAACTATAACAATAGGTCCTCCGGCCAGGGGTGATTGGCATGACCTCACCTTACCGATATATAAGGACCAATGTTATAACTCTTGGAAATAAGTCCCAACCATCATATCTGACTGAGATTCAGATCTGGTTGGTGCCATGATACCTTAGACGCAGGATGTCCGAGATGAAAAGGTGCAACACAAATCGACGAGACGACATTGTAAGATTCTCGGGAAATGAACTATGGAAGTGGGTCCCAAAACAATAGTTCATCATTAGACCAAGGAGAGGACGAGGAGGTGGCTGATTGACTCAGTGACAATCCATTGACATTTCCAAAAAGGATGGATTTCCACAACTATGTGAACAAGGAGATAACATTTGTCAGATCAAATGATATAATGAGGTATGCTGGAGGAAAACATACACAGTTAAACATTGGTAGAAAGATGCGCCCGAAATATGGTTGGGCTGCACGACCAATGTCAGAATGGTGATTCAATAATCAATAGTCTAAGAATGAATGGCCGGCCATTAACTTCAAAGTAATAGGGTTGCTAGAAAGGCAGAATCCAAACAGCACCATTCACTTGTTGGTACCCCGGTTGGAATCAACACGAGGACCAATAAAGAATGGTGATGATGAGAAGTATCACTATTCCAAGAATTCTTAAGAGGTGGAGCAATCCTCACAACATCCTTGATATTAAAAGATGGTAATACTCCAAGGTAAAGAAGAAAAAATGCTGGATAGCAGGGAACTCAAGGTATAACACAAAACACGAACACGTTTGTGTTGACCGGAAGGCAATAAAGTGGTCAAAACTAACACAAATCATCAGGGGCAAGGATAATATTTCTCATCATGAACTCAATTGATATCCTGGAAGAGCTCATAAGGTCGATGATGATCACGACACATTTGTCGAGGGATTTCATGAAGATGTAATCAATCAGCGACGAAATCAGGTCAAAGGAATGATGGAGCGGAAGGTTATTGGAACCATGGGTAGGACACAAACTTGAAATCAAGCTTGTTGTTCAAGGTGAACTGATATGACGAGCATGATCGTCGTAAGCTTAGCTCATCATCGAAAGTTGTGCTCCGGGATTAAGGACCAGGTAGCACAGTTAAAGTTTAGCATGATAATGATATAGCCGAGCAGGCTAGGACTTACGTGATCGAGTTCAAATTCGTAAGTAATGAAGGTTACCAAGAGTTGTTTAATCGTGGTGCGATCTCGATTCAGTTATCGGTGTCTTTGAGTGTCTAATAACTCCAGCCCGTGGAAAATTGGAATCAGTGAGAATGTAGCACTTGATGAAGAACTCATAAGAAGTTATGCAGTTCCATGATTATCTCAAGATACCAGGGGGTAATACTCGACGACAGATCAAGGTAGAGGTTGGACTAGGGTGTTGCTCTGCAGAAGATAAGGGCTCAAACTTGCACGAGAAACGGAATCAAGGAGGAACATGGTCGGAACCACGTCCATGGATACAAGATGAACTTATAACAAGGGGATAATTATTTTAAGGGAAGCTACCATGATAAGGTATACATCGTGTCCATGGGCATGAACACAGGGTTCAAGGTCGACTCCCACTTGTTCAACGCATAACCTTTCATTCACCTCTCGTATTTCGAAAATGACATTAGTTGTTGAAAGTTTTTACCTGGTGCAATACCAGATAAGTATGACCCGTGTAATATTTCGGGTTCACGCGGATTAGGGAAGGCGTAGGTCCAACCCATTAGGGCATCTTAGGAACATATACCACAAACTTCGGAGTAGATAATACAAGCTCGAAAGTAGAGCATTGTTCAAAAGCAGATGATACAATTTACCAAAGGCATTATATACCCATGCAAAGGCTCACAAGGTTATTCAATATGAAGCACACTGTCGGATAAAATCCAAGAAAGGAACCGATGGTCCACAAGGGATATGATGTGAGCATCGGTACTCAACCAGAGGAAGAAGAATGCAAGGAGATCTGATTATAGAAACACCTGACTAATTCAAAGTTCAAATGCAAAAGGATTATGATTTCCGATCAAGGGATCAGAAGCAAACGCTCTGACTTAAGGATGGATAAGTTGCATAGACTTAGGGGTACAATCAATGGCAATCCGACTGGTCGGGAACCAGCTCATGTTTAAAAGGATGTCTGAGCCGGAAAGATAATTTAGAAGGGTTGATAGATGATTGTGTGCATTCGCACACATGTTGAATCAATAGGATCAAAATGACGGTGACAAAAGATACTAGTGAATATTGCTAGCGATATGGGAGCATCCATAATATAAGCATACAAGTATTTGCAGAGCATTAGTTGCTAAGGATTTTCGGAGGATTGAATAGTATTTCAAAGACTTTTGTGAAACACCTGAACAACTGGGGATGAGCGGATACTCGGAAAGTGCGAGAAATTATTCTTAGGGATAATCAGGTGGCAAAGAACTGCAAGGCAGTAGGCACAAAATATTCTCGGGGTATCTTGTAATAACAAGATCGACTAGGAATAAAAGTAAGCACGACAGGTGTAAGTATTTATCCATAGGGATATTTCGGTGGAAGGGAATTGCAAAAGCAACGGCACAAGGTCTCGAGAGAATATCGGAGAGTATCTTCGAAATCTTCTGGTGCAGCCGGCGATCATCTGGACTGAAGGGGCTCTCCGGGAGAAAGTAATTTTGAGAACCTAGAGTCAGGTTTAGTAAAAATCGTTTAACCCGAATAGAAGAGAGTTCAGAATCCCGGAGTAAAGATCGAGGAGTAAAAGATCCTAATACCACCCAATGGTGACGTGGGCCCATAGGCCACACAGCCATGTTAGTAAAGGTTTTGCAATGACTAGACTCAACTTCGGCCAAGGAGTTGGAAAGGGGATTCCTACAGGCAGTCGGCTCTGATACCAACTTGTGACGCCCCCGATTTAATCGTACACTAATCATACATGCAAACGTGTACGATCAAGATCAGGGACTCACGGGAAGATATCACAACACAACTCTACAAATAAAATAAGTCATACAAGCATCATATTACAAGCCAGGGGCCTCGAGAGCTCGAATACAAGAGCTCGATCATAGACGAGTCAGCGGAAGCAACAATATCTGAGTACAGACATAAGTTAAACACGTTGCCATAAGATGGCTAGCACAAACTGGGATACAGATCGAAAGAGGCGCAGGCCTCCTGCCTGGGATCCTCCTAACTACTCCTGGTCGTCGTCAGCGGGCAGCATGTAGTAGTAGGCACCTCCGGTGTAGTAGGAGTCGTCGTCGACGGTGGCGTCTGGCTCCTAGACTCCAGCATCTGGTTGCGACAACCAGAAAGAAAGGAAAGGGGGAAAAAGGGGGAGAAAGCAACCGTGAGTATTCATCCAAAGTACTCGCAAGCAAGGAGCTATACTACATATGTATGCATTGGTATCAAATGGAATAAGGGTATCATAGGTGGACTGAACTGCAGAAAGCCGGAATAAGGGGGGATAGCTAGTACTTTCGAAGACTACGCTTCTGGCAGCCTCCGTCTTGCAGCATGTAGAAGAGATTAGACTGAAGTCCTCCAAGTAGCATCGCATAGCATAATCCTAACCGATGATCCTCCCCTCGTCGCCCTGTGAGAGAGCGATCACCGGTTGTATCTGGCACTTGGAAGGGTGTGTTTTATTAAGTATCTGGTTCTAGTTGTCATAAGGTCAAGGTACAACTCCAAGTCGTCCTGTTACCGAAGATCACGGCTATTCGAATAGATTAACTTCCCTGCAGGGGTGCACCACATAACCCAACACGCTCGATCCCATTTGGCCGGACACACTTTCCTGGGTCATGCCCGGCCTCGGAAGATCAACACGTCGCAGCCCTACCTAGGCACAACAGAAAGGTCAGCACGCCGGTCTAAATCCTATGGCGCAGGGGTTTGGGCCCATCGCCCATTGCACACCTGCACGTTGCGTACACGGCCGGAAGCAGAACTAGCCCCCTTAATACAAGAGCAGGCTTATGGTCCAATCCGGTGCGCGCCACTCAGTCGCTGACGTCACGAAGGCTTCGGCTGATACCACGACGTCGAGTGCCCATAACTGTCCCCGCGTAGATGGTTAGTGCGTATAGGCCAATAGCCAGACTCAGATCAAATACCAAGATCTCGTTAAACGTGTTAAGTATCCGCGAACACCGACTAGGGCCAGGCCCACCTCTCTCCTAGGTGGTCTCAACCTGCCCTGTCGCTCCGCCACAAAGTAACAGTCGGGGGCCGTCGGGAACCCAGGCCCACCTCTACCGAGATGGAGCCACCTGCCCCTTCAGCCCCCATCTCCAAACAGTATCACCGGTAATGTAACAGTGTAAATTATATAGTATATGCCCGTGATCACCTCCCGAAGTGATCACGGCCCAGTAGTATAGCATGGCAGACGGACAAGAGTGTAGGGCCATTGATGGAACACTAGCATCCTATACTAAGCATTTAGGATTGTAGTTAAGGTATCAACAGTAGTAACAACAATGACAGGCTATGCATCAGAATAGGATTAACGGAAAGCAGTAACATGCTACACTACACTAATGCAAGTAGTATAGAGAAGAGTAGGCAATATCTGGTGATCAAGGGGGGGCTTGCCTGGTTGCTCTGGCAAGAGAGAGGGGTCGACAACTCCGTAGTCGTACTGGGTAGCAGCGGCGTCGGTCTCGGTGTCTAGCGAGAGAAGAGGGGAAGAAACAATAAATATTTGAGCAAACAGATGCATAACGATGCATGACATGACACGTATCGGTGCTAGAGGTGCCCTAAAGCGGTATGAGGTGATACCGGTGAAGGGGGGAAACATCCGGGAAAGTATCCCCGGTGTTTCGCGTTTTCGGGCAAAGGAGTCAAAGGGGGGGGAAGTTGCGAGTTTGATATGTTAGGGGTGCGTGGCGGACGAACGGGCTGCGTATCCGGATTCGTCTCGTCGTTCTTAGCAACTTTCATGTAGAAAGTATTTTTATCCGAGTTACGGATTAAAAGATATGATTTTCTAAAGATTTTATTAATTTCTGGAATTTAATTATTTAATTAATTAATTTGAAAATGAATTAATGACATCAGCATGATGTCATGCTGGCATCAGCAGTCAACAGAGTTGACTTGGTCAACCTGACTAGTGGGTCCCACTGGTCAGTGACACATTTTGATTAAACATTTTAATTAACCTAATTAATATTAATTAGGGGGTGGGCCCCACTGTCATACTCTGTAATTAATTAGCTAATTAACAGTAGTTAATTAGGTTAACTAATCATTAGGTTAATTAATCTTATTTGGTTAATTAATTAATTAAGTTAATTAATTATTTAATTATAATCTTTATTTATTTATTTACTTATTCTTTTTTTTTTAATCATGCCACAGGGGCGCGGGCCCCACGTGTCTGTGGCCTAGGGCCCAGCGGGTGCGGGCGACGTTTTCGGGCGCGGCCCGATTGGGCACACGCCCACGGGGGCCGTGGTGGATGAGGCCGTCGAGGTCGGGCGGTCACCGACGGAAGGGCAGCGGCGGGCGAGGGCGGTGGCTGCGGCAGAGCCACGCAGCTGCGGGCGCGCGTGTGTGAGGAAGGCCGGGGCGAACGAGGTAGCTGCGGCGCCGGCGATGCGGGCGTGAGGTGCGCAAGGGGAGGGGCGAGCCGCAGGCGAGCGTGGAGCAGGGGGACGCGGGAGCGAGGCGGGCGCGCAGACACGCGCGGGCGGCGAGCGCGTGCGCGCAGGGGCCAAGCATGGCCACGACACGACCCGGTCGCGTCGAGCGCTGGTCAGGGGAGGGAATGGCTGCAGGCAGCGGGCGGGGCTCAGCGGTGAGCGCGCGTGCGTGCGCGCGGATGGCGCCGACGATGGAGGGGAAAGAGTGGAGGTCGGGGCCTCACTGCGAGGCGTAGGGACGTGGCAGCGGGGTTGAGGCGGAGTCGGGGACGACGGCGCCGGCGAGGAGGAAGGCGACGGTGGCGTCGGGGGTCGAGGCGGCGAGGTCCAGGCGGCGGCGCGGGCTCCGGGCGACGACGGGCGGCATCGGGCGGGCGCAAGGCGAGCGGCGGCGAGCGTAGGGGCGCTGCCCCGATCTGGATCGGGGGCGGGTGCAGAGGGGAGGGGAGGAATTGTGGGGGGGAGTGGGGTGTGCGGTTAGGGTTCCTGGGGGTGGGGGCATGTGTAGGCCAGGGGTGGGCCGGCCTGGGCCAGTTGGGTTGGCCGGCTGGGCCGGTTGGCCCATTGTGGGGAGGGGGGTTGTTCTCCTTTTGTTTGTTTTGTTTTTGTTTTTTTACTGTTTTACTTTTAGTTTTCTTTATTTTAGTTTTATATAAAAGAAAATCATCACTAGCACCTAAGTTAATACTTTTAAATATACTACTGCCACATTAATTCTTAACCCAAATTAAAATACTTTAATAATTTATAAAATTCAAAAGGTATTTATTTTAATATTTAAACCTATGTTTTAATTATTTTGAACACTTAAACATTTTATTAAATTTAGGTTTCTCCACCACTGTTATCCATGATTTATTTAATACCTTTACAACATTTTAGTTTTGACTATGGAAATCTTTTATTGTTTCCCTCATTTTAAATTTCGAATTTGAATCGGTTCCGAACTAATGTGAGATTAGCAACAATAACCGAGGTGATGTGGCATCGTTAACGTGGGATTACTGTAGCTTAATTATCCGGGCGTCACAATATCACTCTTCAAATAAAAATGACAGCGGTTCTTGTGAGCGCTAAAGTTTCTGTTTTTTACAGCAAGTTCAACAAGACTTTCCCCAAGTCTTCCCAACGGTTCTACTTGGCACAAACACTAATTAAACACAAAAAAACACAACCAAAACAGAGGCTAGATAATTTATTTATTACTAAACAGGAGCAAAAATCAAGGAATAAAAATAAAATTGGGTTGCTTCCCAACAAGCGCTATCGTTTAATGCCCCTATCTAGGCATAAAAGCGAGGATAGATCTAGCTATTGCCATCTTCGGTAGGCAATCCATAAGTGGCTCTCATGATAGTTTCATATGGAAATTTTATTTTCTTTCTAGGAAAGTGTTCCATGCCCTTTTTTAATGGAAATTGAAATCTAATATTCCCTTCCTTCATATCAATAATCGCACCAACTGTTCTAAGGAAAGGTCTACCAAGAATAATAGGGCAAGAAGGATTGCAATCTATATCAAGAACAATGAAATCTACGGGCACATAATTCCTATTTGCAACAATAAGAACATCATTAATCCTTCCCATAGGTTTCTTAATAGTAGAATCCGCAAGGTGCAAGTTTAGAGAGCAATCATCAAAATTACGGAAATCTAGCAAATCACACAAAGTCTTGGGAATAGTGGAGACACTAGCACCCAAATCACACAAAGCATAAAACTCATGATCTTTAATTTTAATTTTAATAGTTCGTTCCCACTCATCATAGAGTTTTCTAGGGACAGAAACTTTCAACTCAAGTTTTTCTTCATAAGATTGCATCAAGGCATCAACAATATGTTCGGTGAAGGCTTTCTTTTGACTATAAGCATGTGGAGAATTTAGCACGGATTGCAACAAGGAAATACAATCAATTAAAGAGCAACTTTCATAATTAAATTCCTTGAAATCCAATATAGTGGGTTTAGCAACATCTAGATTTTTATTTCTTTCAATCCCACTTTCATCAATTCATCATAAAGATCTAAATACTCCGAATTTTTAGAATGCCTTCTAGGTAAAGGAATATCATATTTAGTTTCATCAAGATTCATATTGCAAAACAAAGATTTAATAGGAGACACATCAGTAACTTTTAGATCTTCATCTTGATTTTCATAAGAATTCGGTTTAGTGGCCATCTTATTGACTAAGGTGGCTTGCAGATCCGAAATTTCAGCAGTCATCTTTTCTAGACGAGCAATTTGGGATCTTATACCATCAAATTCTTTAGACATATAATCAAGCTCTTTATTCATATAACTCATAAAACTTTTCTGTTCCTTAAGCTCGTTTCTAAAGAAATTATTATGCTCAAATTGCAAAACCATAAATTTCCTAATGTTGTTTTCGATCTCCTCTAACCTTTTAAGGTGAAGATCACCGAATCTTGGTTGAGCCATCACGACAAACAAGCAATCCAACACACGGGCAAACAAAAAGGCAAGCGGGCAAAAAGAGGCAAATAGAGAGGGAGGATAGAGAGAGAGGGCGAATAAAACGGCAAGGGTGAAGTGGGGGAGAGGAAAACGAGAGGAAAATGGCAAATAATGTAATGCGAGAGATAGGGATTGTGATGGGTACTTGGTATGTTGAATTTTTGCATAGACTCCCCGGCAACGGTGCCAGAAATCCTTCCTGCTACCTCTTGAGCTTGCGTTGGTTTTCCCCGAGAAGGGATGATGCAGCAGAGTAGCGTAAGTATTTCCCTCAGTTTTTGAGAACCAAGGTATCAATCCAGTAGGAGGCCATGCTCAAGTTCCTCGTACCTGCACAAAACGATAGCTACTCGCAACCAACGCGATTAGGGGTTGTCAATCCCTTCACGGTCACTTATGAGAGTGAGATCTAATAGATATAATATTTTTGGTATTTTTGGTATAAAGATGCAAAGTAAAAAGTAAAGGCAAAGTAAAAATCAAAACAAGATTAAAGTGATGGAGATTGATATGATGAGAATAGACCCGGGGGCCATAGGTTTCACTAGTGGCTTCTGTCAAGAGCATAAGTATTCTACGGTGGGTGAAAAAATTACTGTTGAGCAATTGACAGAATTGAGCATAGTTATGAGAATATCTAGGCATGATCATGTATATAGGCATCACGTCCGTGACAAGTAGACCGAAACGATGCTGCATCTACTACTATTACTCCACTCATCGACCGCTATCCAACATGCATCTAGAGTATTAAGTTAAAAACAGAGTAACGCCTTAAGCAAGATGACATGATGTAGAGAGATAAATTCATGCAATATGAAATAAACCCCATCTTGTTATCCTCGATGGCAACGATGCAATACGTGCCTTGCTGCCCCTTCTGTCACTGGGAAAGGACACCGCAAGATCGAACCCAAAGCTAAGCACTTCTCCCATGGCAAGAACTACCAATCTAGTTGGCCAAACCAAACGGATAATTTGAAGAGACTTGCAAAGATAACCAATCATACATAAAAGAATTCAGAGAAGATTCAAAAATTATTCATAGATAGACTTGATCATAAACCTACAATTCATCGGTCTCAACAAACACACCGCAAAAAGAAGATTACATTGAATAGATCTCCACAAGAGAGGGGGAGAACTTTGTATTGAGATCCAAAAAGAGAGAAGAAGCCATCTAGCTACTAACTATGGACCCAAAGGTCTGAGGTAAACTACTCACACTTCATCGAAGAGGCTATGATGATGTAGAAGCCCTTCGTGATGACGGCCCTCTCCGACGGAGCTCCGGAACAGGCCCCAAGATGGGATCTCATGGATACAGAAAGTTACGGAGGTGGAATTAGGTTTTTGGCTCCTCTTCTGATCGTTTGGGGGTACGTAGGTATATATAGGAGGAAGGAGTACGTCGGTGGAGCTCCGAGGGGCCCACGAGGCAGGGGGAGCGCCCTATGGGGGGGCGCGCCCCAACCCTCGTGACCGCCTCTCTGATGCCTTGGCGTAGGGTACAAGTTTCCTGGATCACGTTCGGTGAGAAAATCACGTTCCCGAAGGTTTCATTCCGTTGGACTCCATTTGATATTTCGTTTCTTCGAAACACTGAAATAGGCAAAAAACAGCAATTCCGGGCTGGGCCTCCGGTTAATAGGTTAGTCCCAAAAATAATATAAAAGTGGAAAATAAAGCCCAATATAGTCCAAAACAGTAGATAATATAGCATGGAGCAATCAAAAATTATAGATACGTTGGAGACGTATCAGTCAACGACCGACATGCATCTGAAGTGGACTTTACGTGGAGAGGCCGACAGCTTGGTCCACGGCCGCACGCAAGGAAATGCCTCCTTATTACGCGCAAAATAATGATTCCTCCACCTCACATCAGGGACCCACCGAAAGGGCCTCTGTATTTCACAGAAAAATCATTACCGCCGCTGACAGTTCGGACCCACCAGCTATATCTTCGCACGCAAGGAAGTGCCTCCTTATTACGCACAAAAAAATGAATACTCCCCCTGTTAGCTGGGACCCAGTATAGTGGCAGGCTGACTTATGGGCCTACTAAGTTGACGGGGACGGAGGGCTTTGTCAACTTAGTCAATATGAACGATTCTAGCTCCAGTGACCGTACGATGTCCATCCAACGTCCGTAGTGCTTCTTCAACCTCTGGTCTTCTTGCTCCAGCCGCCCAAACCAGCGTCGGTCGTGCCTCGTGCTCCTGCCTCCCGTGGCCGGCTACGATGCGGCGGAGGCCTCACCGCCCCTACTACTCCCACCGCTGGCCAGGCCATCCCTCTACTCACCCACACCCATTGTTATTCTGCGGCGACGGCAGCCTCACACCGCAGCGAACCAGTGAACCCTCGTACTCCTCTACGCGTGGGCATCCACTGTCGCGTCTTCCCCGGCTCCACGTCGTCCCCTTCCTAGGCCTCGCCGTCGTCCACCGCCCTGGTGCTGTCGGCGCGGTGTGGTCAACATGGTCAAGGAACGGCTTCCATCGGACGTGGACTGTACGTGGAGAGGCTGACAGCTGGGTCCACGGCCGCAGCAAGGAAGTGCCTCCTTATTACGTGCAAAATAATTATTCCTCCACCCGACAGCGGGACCCACCGGACGGGCCACCGTATTTCGCGAAAAAAACGTTTCCCCCTGGCTGCTGGGACCCACCAGCTACATCTTTGCATGCAAGGAAGTGCGTTCGGGCAAAAAAAACGATTTTCCCCCTGACTGCTGGGACCGACCAGCTACATCTTCGCAGGCAAGGAAGTGCATGACAGTCGGGACCCACCTGGTCGAAGCGTACGTAGCGTTGTCATTCTGGTCGCGAACGTGTACGTACATACTGGTCGATGTAGAGGCGCGCACGTGTCGTAGTAGAGGCGCACACGTAGCATGTACACGTACGTACAGCGGCCAGGGTGCAAGAAAGAAAATACGGCCACGTATGTGTACATACGGGCGGGGTCTCGAACGCCTACTCGCGCATACGTACGGTGAGGGCTCCTGTACATGGCTGGGTCGGAACGGAGAAACTGCGTCGTCGTCGTGTTCATGGAGAGGCAACGGAATGCGTCGTGTTCATGGGAAGGCAACAGAATGCATCGTGTTCATCGGGAGGGATTGGACGGAACAGGCGATGGAAACGAGGCCTGGCGTACCGCAAAACGGAGGAAACGACCTTGTGTTCGACCGGCCACGTTCGAAACGGGATCCTGTTCATCGGGAGGGGTCTGGCGTATCGTAAAACGGAGGAAACGGACCTCCTACGGTCGAAACGGGGGTCCTGTTGATCGGGAGGGGTGTGGCGTACCGCAAAACGGAGGAAACAGACTTGTGTTGGAGCACTACGGTCGAAACGGGGGTTCTGTTCATCGGGAGGGGTGTGGCGTACCGCAAAACGGGACTCCACGGGATACTGTTCATCTCCACCGTCGACCTCCTCCAGCCTCCATGGGCTCCTGTTCATCCAGCCTCCACAGGCTCCTGTTCATCCAGCCTCCACCGCGCGCTACTCCACCGGCTACTGTTCAACCACCCCTCTGCCGTCTACTGTTCATCCAGCCCTCCACACCACGGGGTCTTGTTCAACCACCCCTCCACGGGCACCCCTCCACCGTCTACTGTTCATCCAGCCCTCCACACCACGGGGTCCTATTCAACCACCCCTCCACTGTCTACTGTTCATCCATCCCTCCACACCACGGGGTCCTGTTCATCCACCCTTCCACGGGCACCCCTCCACCATCTACTGTTCATCCAGCCCTCCACCACACCACGGGGTCCTGTTCATCCAGAGGCAACGCCACCGCTCACTGTTCATCCAAACCCCCCCGCAACGCTCACTATTCATCCCATCGATCGGCTTCAGTTAGCGGCAATAGTGAAGGAATCGCTCGATCGGGTTCAGTTAACAGCCATCGATCGATCGCTCGGGTTCAGTAACGCGTAGCCTGCAGTGCAATCGCTCGGGTTCAGTTAGAGCCCAACGCCTCACTCGGGTTCAGTTAGAGCCAACGCCTCGCACACACGCGCGTACGTGTACGAGAGAAACGCGCATCGCTCGGCCCCGACCTCCCACCATAACCGGGAACTCCCCGAAATTTTCCTCCCCCTTGCTTCTACCACAGTTTTTTCTGTCATGGACGGCCCAAAGAATGTCATGCAGCTGCGTCTCCGGACCGCCCAAGACGAAAAAGCCCATTTTTTGTCATGATTTTTTGTCATAGAAGTAGGAGCCCACCACATCTATGATGATACCGGATTTTGTCACAATTATCGTCATAGAAGTGTCATATGTATGACAGAAAAAAAATTCGTTCGGCCCAAAATGTCACGAATGTGTCTTTTTTTGTAGTGGTAGGTACCAGGGACTTGCGTGTGGCCTCCTACTGGATTGATACCTTGGTTCTCAAAAACTGAGGGAAATACTTACGCTACTTTGCTGCATCACCCTTTCCTCTTCAAGAGAAAACCAACGCAATGCTCAAGAGGTAGCAGCGCCTTATTCCCTCCGGGCATCACCGGCGAGGTGGTCAGGGGCGACCGCGCCCTTGTAGCGGTGCGGGTCGGATGAATAGGGGGAGGAGGGAAACTAGGTGGGCCAGCCTGCCTGGGTATGCCGTGGTGGGATAAGGCTCATGGGGGCAGGGGGCCTTTTTCCTTTTTCCTTTTTCTTTTTAAATTTTGTTTTACTTTTATTGTTCTATTTTCTATTTATTTTTATAACAAATTAGTTTTATAAAATATAAAACTAACACCATAAATAGTGTTGTTACTTAAGTCACTGCCATAAAAAGTTTGACACTTAAATAAATTAGTTTGCAAACTTTTATTACTTTAAAAAGCATTCTAAATTATTGGTTTGACCCTTGTTTTAATTGATTTAGGGCACTTAACCACTTCAAAATATGTTGGTTCCACCGTGACATTTATCCAGTGATTATTTGCAACACTTTGGACATTTTTGTTTTCATGTTTGTGAATTTCTTTATTTCACTTATCATTTGAATTTGAATTCAAAGTTGAATTTGAAATGAGATATTGATCAAGCATTGTTTAGCAAAAGGATTTAGCTTAAACAGAGAGGGTTACGGTAGCTCATTACATAGCGATGTTACATCGGTTTGGTAGGTGAGGACGGTGACGGCTTGCAGTGATGGAGGAGCTCGGTGGCTGGTTCGAAGACGAGCCACATGTCTTGGACAGGGGCGTGTCCGAGACGGGGCGTGTTGGACGGCGGCGGACAGTGCGTGGCCAGAGCTAGGGGACGAGGGGAGGTATCGGCAAGCGGTGGGGTTGATCTGGTGATCCAGAGGAGGTCTAGGAGGAGTGAGGGAAGCAACAGGAGGGCGGCAGCAGCTTGATGCCAGCGGGTGCAATACGCGCGCTCTGGCCGCGCTCTAGGCACGCACACCATGTGCTCGACCGAATGCCTGGGTGGGCTACAGTAGTCCGATCAAGCTAATGTTTGGCAGGGTGATGATTAAAAAGATGGTAAGGATACTGGACATGCTGGTTTAGCTAGATGGGTAAGTTTCCAATACAGTTTAGAAAGGTGCAAAATTTCTTTCATGCACACAAGGTGTTTGACAGAATGCAAGGTCCATTTAGAAAATTCTTCTGTAAGTGAAACTTGGCAGGATGGGGTCTCTTTGGATGATAGAGATTATGGTAAGGTTGGTTTGGCAGGGGAAACAAGTTTCTAATGCAAGTTTTGAGATAATTCAATTCTGACCCAAAACTTCAGGGAACTATTTGATGGACTTAAAAGATGCAATTGGAGTTGATCTCCTGAACTTAGGAGGTTTGTTGGGAGGGTTATAATATGGAGAAGTTTGAGAATTATTTGAGCAAGGAAAAATGATGTTTTGCTCAAACTTTTCAAATGACCAAGGTGGGTTTTTGCATAAAAGTGATCTATAGGCATCAGAGGACCTCTCAATTTTTTGTGTAATTTTAAAAGTATTATTTAAGATAGTCTTAGTGCAACAGGGGAATTCTAGAGTTTGAAATATTAATAAAATAATTATTTTGGGACAATTTTATTATGTAAATATTACCTACCGAATTTTAAAAGTCAAATGAAAGTGTTCAGGAAAAATTTCAAAACCCACAATATTTTCAAAAGTTTCTATATGGAGGGAAGGATTTTCGAAAATAGAAAAACAAAAAGGTTCTGAAATTAATACAAGACCGAATGTAATACTAAATTTTACTTAATAAAAACATGGTTTAAAATTTTGGGGTTTTACAAGCATACTACAATATGGTATCATTATCTAAGTTGTTGGTCTACCTCGGTATTGGTGCACATAGTTGTATTGCATGATGTATTTAGTTTGGTGGCATCAATATTGAAGAATGCCTCTGCCATTTGTCCATTGTCAATTACTGATGTGACCAAAAATGGTGTTATATGGTCTCACCATTGGCAATTTTTCCTGGACCGGAATCATGATCCAGCTCGAGCGGGGTCACAAGTTGTATGTCGTAATTCATTTAATTCCTTATCTCACCTGCCTGCACACACTTTGCCCTCCCCCAATCCCCTTCTCCTCCTACTAATCCTTCATCGGCATCCATGTCAGCCTCTACCGAAAAACGGTTTCCCCCCCGCTTTGTATTACAAAGCAACCAACCGAACCATACAGGGATAGGTGCTGGGGCGGAAGCAGCACTATCACACCCAAAAGAAAGAATAGAGAAAGAGCAAAAGAAAGAAATGCTGACAACGGCGGATCAACAAAAATGAAGAAGACTCGCGATCGCTGCGCCCACCGGGATCTTCCACTAGGCTCCAAGACTCCGAAGTGTCGGCACCTATCAACACCTCCAAGAAGGATCGCGACGATGATGCCGCTGCTGCCAAGGGTTTCCCTGGTACACGACGAGGCAAGAGGAAGGGTAGCCCCCGACGCCCTCCCTGAAGGTCAGGAGGCACCCACAGGCGCCACCACGCCGGAGTCGGCCATGCTGACATGGGTTTCCCCCGATCCCAACCCGTACCTCGGGCGCTTCAGAGCCTGCCACCAAACCAACCACCACCCTGCGCCAACGCGGTCTTGAGGCCCCCATGCCGTCTCACCACGGCACCGCAAAGTGAGGATGACAGGATGAACAATCAGAGCCGGGACTAGGGCAACAACACCATCGACACGCGGGAGGGCCCCACCTCCACCGTCGGCGACGGTAGCCATCCGGACACAATAGCAGGAGCACACCAGGCTCGTGGGCTGATACTCTCCAACGTATCTATACTTTTTTTTATTCCATGCTCTTATATTATCTGTTTTGGATGTTTAATGGGCTTTATTATACCTTTTTATATTATTTTTGGGACTAACCTATTAACCGAAAGCCCAGTGCAAATTGCTGTTTTTTGCATATTTCAGTGTTCCGCAGAAAAGGAATATCAAACGGAATCCAAACGGAATGAAACCTTTGCGAGGATCATTTTTGGAACAAACACAATCCAGGAGACTTGGAGTGGACGTCAAGGAAGCAGCGAGGAAGCCATGAGGCAGGAGGGCGCGCCCCACACCCTTGTGGGCCCCTCGCAGCACCACCGACCTACTTCTTTTGCCTATATATACTCTTATACCCTGAAACCTTCGGGGAGAGCCACGAAACACCTTTTCTATTGGGAACTTAATAATTTCAAAAAAAATCCTGCACACGCGCAAGATCATGGTGATGCATAGCAACAAGAGGGGAGAGTGTTGTCTACGTACCCTCGTAGACCATAAGCAGAAGCGTTATGACAATGCGGTTGATGTAGTCGTATGTCTTCACGATCGACCGATCCTAGCACCGAAGGTACGGCACCTCCGCGATCTGCACACGTTCGGCTCGGTGACGTCCCACGAACTCACGATCCAATAGAGCTTCGAGGGAGAGCTTCATCAGCACGACGGCGTGATGACGGTGATGATGATGCTACCGGAACAGGGCTTCTCCTAAGCACTGCTATGATATGACCGAGGTGGATTATGGTGGAGGGGGGCACCGCACACGGCTGGAAACAATCAACTTGTGTGCTCTAGGGTGTCCCCCTGCCCCGTATATAAAGGAGCAAGGGTAGGCCGGCCGGCCTTTGAGCGCGCCAAGGAGAGGGGGAGTCATCCTCCTAGTAGGAGTAGGACTCCCCATTTCCTATTCCATCTAGGAAGGGGGAATGGGGAAGGAAGGAGAGGGAGAGAGTGAGGAAAGAGGGGGCGCCGCCCCCCTCCTTGTCCAATTCGGACTCCCAAGGGGGGGGCAGCCCTAGGCCCTCTCCTCTCTCTCTCCCACAAGGCCCATGTTGGTCCATTAGTTCCCCCGGGGGTTCCGATAACCCCTCCGGCACTCCGATAAATATCTGATGACCCCCGAAACTCATCCGGTGTCCGAATATAGTCGTCCAATATATCAGTCTTTATGTCTCGACCATTTCGAGGCTCCTCGTCATGTCCGTGATCATATCCGGGACTTCGAACTATCTTCGGTACATCAAAACACATTAACTCGTAATACCGATCGTCACCGAACATTAAGCGTGCGGACCCTACGGGTTCGAGAACTATGTAGACATGACCACGACATGTCTCCGGTCAATAACCAATAGCGGAACCTGGATGCTCATATTGGCTCCTACATATTCTACGAAGATCTTTATCATTCAAACTGCATAACAACATATGTTGTTCCCTTTGTCATGGGTATGTTACTTGCCCGAGATTCAATCGTCAGTATCTCAATACCTAGTTCAATCCCGTTACCGGCAAGTCTCTTTACTCGTTCCGTAATGCATCATCCCGCAAATAACTCACTAGTCTTATTGCTTGCAAGGCTTATAATGATGTGCATTACCGAGAGGGCCCAGAGATACCTCTCTGATAGACGGAGTGACAAATCCTAATCTCGATCTATGCCAACTCAACAAACACCATTGGAGACACCTGTAGAGCATCTTTATAATCACCCAGTTGCGTTGTGACGTGTGATAGCACACAAGGTGTTCCTCCGGTATTCGGGAGTTGCATAATCTCATAGTCAGAGGAACATGTATAAGTCATGAAGAAAGTAGTAGCAATAAAATTGAACGATCATTATGCTAAGCTAACGGATGGGTCTTGTCCATCACATCATTCTCTAATGATGTGATCCCGTTCATCAAATGACAACACATGTCCATGGCTAGGAAACTTAACCATCTTTGATTAACGAGCTAGTCAAGTAGAGGCATACTAGGGACACTCTGTTTGTCTATGTATTCACACATGTACTAAGTTTCCGGTTAATACAATTCTAGCATGAATAATAAAAATTTATCTTGATATAAGGAAATATAAATAATAACTTTATTATTGCCTCTAGGGCATATTTCCTTCAGTCTCCCAGTTGCACTAGAGTCAATAATCTAGTTCACATCGTCATGTGATTTAACACCAATAGTTCACATCTTTGTGTGATTAGTTCACATCTCCATGTGACTAACACCCAAAGGGTTTACTAGAGTCAATAATCTAGTTCACATTGCTATGTGATTAACACCCAAAGAGTGATCATGTTTTGCTTGTGAGAGAAATTTAGTCAACGGTTCTGCCACATTCAGTGTCGTATGTATTTTGTAAATTTTCAATGTCTACAATGCTTTGCACGGAGCTACTCTAGCTAATTGCTCCCACTTTCAATATGTATCTAGATCGAGACTTAGAGTCATCCAGATCAGTGTCAAAGCTTGCATCGAAGTAACTCTTTATGATGAACTCTTTGTCACCTCCATAACCGAGAAACATGTCCTTATTCCACTAAGGATATTTTTGATCGCTGCCCAGTGATCCACTCCTGGATCGCTATTGTACCCTCTTGCCAAACTTATGGTGAGGTACACAATAGGTCTGGTACACAGCATAGCATACTTTGTAGAACCTATGACTGAGGCATAGGGAATGACTTTTCATCCTCTTTCTATTTTCTTCCGTGGTTGGCTTTTGAGTCTTTATCAACTTCACACCTTGCAACACAGGCAATAACTCCTTCTTTGGCGGTTCCATTTTGAACTACTTCAAAATCTTGTCAAGGTATATACTCATTGAAAATATATCAAGCGTCTTGATCTATCTCTATAGATATTGATGCTCAATATGTAAGTAGCTTCACCGAGGTCTTTCTTTGAAAAACTCCTTTCAAACATTCCTTTATGCTTTCCAGAAAATTCTATATTATTTCTGATCAACAATATGTCATTTACATATACTTATCAGAAATGTTGTAGTGCTCCCACTCACTTTCTTGTAAATACAGGCTTCACCGCAAGTCTGTATAAACCATATGCTTTCATCACTTTATCAAAGCATATATTCCAACTCCGAGATCCTTGTACCAGTCCATAGATGGATCGCTGGAGCTTGCTCACTTTGTTAGCACCTTTAGGATCAACAAAACCTTCTGGTTGCATCATATACAACTCTTCTTTAAGAAATCCATTAAGGAATGCAGTTTTGACATCCATTTGCCAGATTTCATAAAATGCGGCAACTACTAACATGATTTGGACAGACTTTTAAGCATCGATACGAGTGAGAAAATTCGGTGAAGCTTGAACTGTTGACAGATTTCATAGTCAACACCTTGAACTTGTCAAAAACATTTTTTGCGACAATTCAAACTTTGTAGATAGTAACACTACTATCAGCGTCCGTCTTCCTCTTGAAGATCCATTTATTATCAATGACTCACTGATCATCGGGCAACTCAATCAAAGTCCATACTTTGTTCTCATACATGGATCCCATCTCAGATTTCATGGCCTCAAGCCATTTTGCGGAATCTGGGCTCATCATCGCTTCCTCATAGTCGTAGGTTTGTCATGGTCTAGTAACATGACTTCCAGAACAGGATTACCGTACCACTCTTGTGCGGAACGTACTCCGGTTGACATACGAGGTTCGGTAGTAACTTGATCTGAAGTTTCATGATCATCATCATTAACTTCCTCACTAATTGGTGTAGGCATCACTGAAACTGATTTCTATGATGAACTACTTTCCAATTCAGGAGAAGGTACAATTACCTCATCAAGTTCTACTTTTCTCCCACTCACTTCTTTCGAGAGAATACTCCTTCTCTAGAAAGGATCCATTCTTAGCAACAAAGATCTTGCCTTCGGATATGTGATAGAAGGTGTACCCAACAGTTTCTTTTGGGTATCCTATGAAGACGCACTTCTCCGATTTGGGTTTGATCTTATCAGGCTGAAACTTTTTCACATAAGCATCGCAACCCCAAACATTGAGAAACGACAGCTTAGGTTTCTTGCTAAACCACAGTTCATACGGTGTCATCTCAATTGATTTTTAGATGGTGCCCTATTTAATGTGAATGCAACTGTCTCTAATGCATAACCCCAAAACGATAGTGGTAATTCGGTAAGAGACATCATAGATTGCACCATATCTAATAAAGTATGGTTATGACGTTCGGACACACCATTACATTGTGGTGTTCCAGGTGGCGTGAGTTGCGAAACTATTCCACATTGTTTCAAATGAAGACCAAACTCGTAACTCAAACATTTGTTTCCACGATCAGATCGTAGAAACTTTATTTTCTTGTTATGATGATTTTCCACTTCACTCTGAAATTCTTTTAACTTTTCAAATGTTTCAGACTTATGTTTCATCAAGTAGATATACCCATATCTGCTCAAATCATCTGTGAAGGTCAGAAAATAACAATACCCGCCGCGAGCCTCAACACTCATTGGACCGCACACATCAGTATGTATTATTTCCAACAAGTCTGTTGCTCGCTCCATTGTTCCGAAGAACGGAGTCTTATTCATCTTGCCCATGAGGCATGGTTCGCAAGCATCAAGTAATCAAGTGATTCCAAAAGTCCATCAGCATGGAGTTTCTTCATGCACTTTACACCAATATGACCTAAACGGCAGTGCCACATATAAGCTGCACAATCATTATTAACTTTGCATCTTTTGGCTTCAATATTATGAATATGTGTATCACTACGATCGAGATTCAATAAACCATTTATATTGAGTGTATGACCATACAAGGTTTTATTCATGTAAATAGAACAACAATTATTCTTTCACTTAAATGAATAATCGTATTGCAATAAACATGATCCAATCATATTTATGCTCAACGCAAACACCAAATAAAATTTATTTTAGGTTTAACAGTAATCCCGAAGGTAAAGGGAGTGTGCGATGGTGATCTTATCAACCTTGGAATCACTTACAACTCACATCATCACCTCGCCCTTAACTAGTCTCTGTTTATTTTTGCAACTCCCGTTTCGAGTTACTACTCTTAGCAACTGAACCAGTATCAAATACTGAGGGGTTACTATAAACACTAGTAAAGTACACATCAATAACATGTATATCAAATATACCTTTGTTCACTTTGCCATCCTTCTTATCCACCAAGTATCTAGGGCAGTTCCACTTCCAGTGACCATTTCCTTTGCAGTAGAAGCACTCAGTTTTAGGCTTGGGTCTAGCTTTGGGCTTCATCATGGGAGTGGCAACTTGCTTGCCATTCTTCTTAAAGTTCCCTTTCTTTCCCTTGCCCTTTTGCTTGAAACTAGTGGTCTTGTCAACCATCAACACTTGATGCTTTTTCTTGATTTCTACCTTCGCCAATTTCAGCATCGCGAAGATCTTGGGAATAGTTTCCGTTATCCCTTGCATATTATAGTTCATCACAAAGTTCTAGTAACTTGATGATAGTGACTAGAGAACTCTGTCAATCACTATCTTATCTGGAAGATTAACTCCCACTTGATTCAAGTGATTGTAGTACTCAGACATTCTAAGCACATGCTCACTAGCTGAGCTATTCTCCTCCATCGGTCTCATACCTCTCGACACGGGCATGATTCTGAAATACTAATTTCAACTATTGGAACATCTTATATGCTCCATGGTATTCAAAAAAATTTTGAAGTCTTGGTTTTTAAGCCGTAAAGCATGGTGCACTAAACTATCAAGTAGTCATCATATCAAGCGTATAAAAACGTTCATAATGTCTGCATCTGCTCCTACAATAGCTCCGTCACCTAGTGGTGCATCAAGGACATAATTCTTCTGTGCAACAATGAGAAAAATCCTCATATCACGGAGCTAGTCCGCATCATTGCTACTGACATCTTTCAACATAGTTTTCTCTAGGAACATATCATAAATAAAACGGGGAAGCTATACATGAGCAATTGATCTACAACATAGTAATGCAAATACTATGAGGACTAAGTTCATGATAAATTAAAGTTCAATTAATCATATTACTTAAGAACTCCCACTTAGATAGACATCCCTCTAATCATCTAAGTGATCATGTGATCCATATCAACTAAACCATGTCCGATCATCACGTGAGATGGAGTAGTTTTCAATGGTGAACATCACTATGTTGATCATATCTGCTATATGATTCACGCTTGACCTTTTGGTCACATTGTTCCAAGGCCATATCTGCATATGCTAGGCTCATCAAGTTTAACCCGAGTATTCTGCATGTGCAAAACTGGCTTGCACCCGTTGTATGTGAACGTAGAGCTTATCACACCCGATCATCACGTGGTGTCTCAGCACAAAGAACTGTCACAATGGTGCATAATTAGGGAGAACACTTATACCTTGAAATTTTAGTAAGGGATCATCTCATAATGCTACTGTCATACTAAGCAAAATAATATGCATAAAAGATAAACATCACATGCAATCAAAATATGTGACATGATATGGCCATCATCATCTTGTGCCTTTGATCTCCATCTCCATCATCACCGGCATGACACCATGATTTCCATCATCTTGATCTTTATCAACGTGTCGTCACATGGTCATCTCGCCAACTATTGCTTTTGCAACTATTGCTATCGCATAGCGATAAAGTAAAGCAATTATATGGCGCTTGCATCTTTATGCAATAAAGAGACAACCATAAGGCTCCTGCCAGTTGCCGATAACTTTAAAAACATGATCATCTCATACAACAATTTATATAATCATGTCTTGACCATATCACATCACAACATGCCCTGCAAAAACAAGTTAGACATCCTCTACTTTGTTGTTGCAAGTTTTACGTGGCTCCTATGGGCTTCTAGCAAGAACCGTTCTTACCTACGCATCAAAACCACAACGTAGTATAGTGATTGCTTTTTGATCTTCAGAAATAACCCTGTTCATTGAAACCGATTCAACTAAAGTTGGAGAAACACACACCCACTAGCCACTTGTGTGCGAAGCACGTCGGTAGAACCAGTCTCGCGTAAGCGTACGCGTAATGTCAGTCTGAGCCGCTTCATCCAACGATACCACTGAATCAAGAATCCACTAGTGACGGCAAGCAATATGTATATACCCATGCCCACAGCTCCTTTGTGTTCTACTCGTGCATATAACATCTACGCATAGACCTGGCTCAGATGCCACTGTTGGGAACGCAGTAATTTCAAAAAGATTCCTACGCACACGCAAGATCATGGTGATGCATAGCAACGAGAGGGGAGAGTGTTGTCTACGTACCCTCATAGACCATAAACGGAATCGTTCTGATAACGCGGTTGATGTAGTCGTATGTCTTCACGGTCGACCGATCCTAGCACCGAAGGTACGGCACCTCCGCGATCTTCACACGTTCGACTCGGTGACATCCCACGAACTCACGATCCAGTAGAGCTTCGAGGGAGAGCTTCATCAGCACGATGGCGTGATGATGGTGATGATGATGCTACTGGAACAGGGCTTCACCTAAGCACTGCTACGATATGACCGAGGTGGATTATGGTGGAGGGGGGCACCGCACACGGCTGGGAACAATCAACTTGTGTGTCCTAGGGTGTCCCCCTGCCCCCGTATATAAAGGAGCAAGGGGGAGGCCGGCCAGCCTTGGGGCGCACGAAGGAGAGGGGGAGTCCTCCTCCTAGTAGGAGTAGGACTCCCCTTTTCCTATTCCAACTAGGAAGGGGGAAGGAGGAAGGAAGGAGAGGGAGAGAGGGAGGAAAGAGGGGGCGCCGCCCCCCTCCTTGTCCAATTTGGACTCCCAAGGGGGGGCGGTCAGCCCTAGGCCCTCTCCTCTCTCTCCCACAAGGCCCATGTTGGCCCATTAGTTCCCCCGGGGGTTCCGATAACCCCTCCAGCACTCCGATAAATATCCGGTGACCCCCGAAACTCATCCGGTGTCCGAATATAGTTGTCCAATATATCAATCTTTATGTCTCGACCATTTCGAGACTCCTCTTCATGTCCGTGATCATATACGGACTCCAAACTACCTTCGGTACACCAAAACACATAAACTCGTAATACCGATCGTCACCGAACGTTAAGCGTGCAGACCCTACGGGTTCGAGAACTATGTAGACATGACCGAGACATGTCTCCAGTCAATAACCAATAGCGGAACCTGGATGCTCATATTGGCTCCTACATATTCTACGAAGATCTTAATCGGTCAAACCGCATAACAACATACGTTGTTCCCTTTGTCATCGGTATGTTACTTGCCCGAGATTCGATCGTCAGTATCTCAATACCTGGTTCAATCTCGTTACCGGCAAGTCTCTTTACTCATTCCGTAATGCATCATCCCTCAACTAACTCATTAGTCACATTGCTTGCAAGGCTTATAGTGATGTGCATTACCGAGAGGGCTTAGAGAAACCTCTCCGATAGAGGGAGTGACAAATCCTAATCTCGATCTATGCCAACTCAACAAACACCATTGAAGACACCTATAGAGAATATTTATAATCACCCAGTTACGTTGTGACATTTGATAGCACACAAGGTGTTCCTCCGGTATTCGGGAGTTGCATAATCTCATAGTCAGAGGAACATGTATAAGTCATGAAGAAAGCAGTTGCAATAAAACTGAACGATCATTATGCTAAGCTAACAGATGGGTCTTGTCCATCACATCATTCTCTAATGATGTGATTCCATTCATCAAATGACAACACATGTCAATGGCTAGGAAACTTAACCATCTTTGATTAACAAGCTAGTCAAGTAGAGGCATACTAGGGACACTCTGTTTGTCTATGTATTCACGCATGTACTAAGTTACCGGTTAATACAATTCTAGCATGAATAATAAAAATTTATCATGATATAAGGAAATATAAATAAGAACTTTATTATTGCCTCTAGGGCATATTTCCTTCATTTTCCACCACTGCAACCTTCTGTACCCGTGAGATCCCATCTTGGGGCCTTTTCCAGTGATCTGCCAGAGGGGGATTCGATCACGGAGGGCTTCTACATCAACACCATAGCCTCTCCGATGATGTGTGAGTAGTTTACCACAGACCTTTGGGTCCATAGTTATTAGCTAGATGGCTTCTTCTCTCTCTTTGGATCTCAATACAAAGTTCTCCTCGATCTACTTGGAGATCTATTCGATGTAACTCTTTTTGCGATGTGTTTGCCGAGATCCGATGAATTGTGGGTTTATGAACTTGATTATCTATGAATATTATTTGGTTCTTCTCTGAATTCTTATATGAATGATTTGATATCTTTGCAAGTCTCTTCGAATTATCGGTTTAGTTTGGCATACTAGATTGATCTTTCTTGCAATGGGAGAAGTGCTTAGCTTTGGGTTCAATCTTGTGGTGCTCGATCCTAGTGACAGAAAGGGAAACGACACGCGCGTATTGTATTGTTGCCATCGAGGATAAAAAGATGGGGTTTATATCATATTGCTTGAGTTTATCCCTCTACATCATGTCATCTTGCCTAATGTGTTACTCCGTTCTTATGAACTTAATACTCTAGATGCATGCTGGATAGCGGTCCATGTGTGGAGTAATAGTAGTAGATGCAGAATTGTTTTGGTCTACTTGTCACGGACGTGATGCCTACATTCATGATCATTGCCTTAGATATCATCAAAACTATGCGCTTTTCTATCAATTACTCGGCATCAATTTGTTCACCCATCATAATACATGCTATCTTGAGAGAAGCCACTAGTGAAACCTATGGCCCCCGTGTCTACTTTACATCATATAAGTTTCCAATCTACAACTCTAGCGTACTATTTATTTTGAAATCTTTATTTTCCAATCTATACCACAAAAATACCAAAAATATTTATCTTATTATCTTTATCAGATCTCACTTTTACAAGTGGCCGTGAAGGGATTGACAACCCCTTTATCGCATTGGTTGCAAGGTTCTTATTTGTTTGTGCAGGTACTAGGCGACTTGCGTGTAGTCTCCTACTGGATTGATACCTTGGTTCTCAAAAACTGAGGGAAATACTTATGCTACTTTGCTAGATCACCCTTTCCTCTTCAAGAGAAAACCAATGCATGCTCAAGAGGTAGCATGGGCCCACAGGCCTGGCCGAGCCCTCGTAGGCCTGTAAAGCTCCCGCCTTTGTGCTGCTGCCGGCACGTCGTCGGCACCACCGCTCACATCTGAGTCATACCTCCTCCCCGCCGTGCCGCAGACAACGAGGCCATGCCAGGGGGCCGGCCCGCTAGGACCCAGATGGGGCCCACCAGGCCCAGATCTGGGCCGGGGTGCGACGCCGACCACCCAGCTCCACCACGTCGCCCCGCCGCCAAGGAGCGGCGCCGACACCACGCCTGCCGCCGGCCGCCACCGCAGGGCCGCCGGACCGTAGCCAAACTGGGCTGCACTGCCGCCGCCTCCCTGCCCCGGGAAGGGAGCACGCGCACGCGGGGACAAGAAGGCCCACCACCGCCGGCACCACCCGGGCGAGTGCTGGGTGTCGGTGTCAAAACCGGCGGATCTCGGGTAGGGGGTCCCGAACTGTGCGTCTAGGATCGATGGTAACAGGAGATGGGGAACATGATGTTTACCCAGGTTCGGGCCCTCCCTATGGAGGTAATACCCTACGTCCTGCTTGGCTTGATTGATCTTGATGAATATGAGTGTTACAAGAGTTGATCTACCACGAGATCGTAATGGCTAAACCCTAGAAGCCTAGCTTGTATGACTATGGTAATGAGTATATCCTTTCCGGACTAACCCCTCCGGTTTATATAGACACCGGGGGGATCTAGGGTTTACATAGAGTTGGTTACATAAGAAGGAATCTTCATAGTCGGTTGCCAAGCTTGCCCTCCACGCCAAGTAGAATCCAATCTGGACACGGGTACGGTCTTCGGCCTTCATGTCTTCACAGCCCATCAGTCCGGCCCATGGATAACAGGATGGACGCCCGAGGACCCCTTAGTCCAGGACTCCCTCAGTAGCCCCTGAACCTGACTTCAATGACGAGGAGTCCGGCGCGCAGATTGTCTTTGGCATTGCAAGGCGGGTTCCCTTCTATCCGAATTTCCAGATAGTCTTCGGATGCGATGATAGTATCCGGACCTGTCACACACACCATACATAACCACAGAGAGAATATATTTTTACACGAGTCTAATTTGCTGACAGCTTTCTATAACATGACATCACGTCTGCCCGGTCACAATTCCAAACCGCTTTCATGTTTCGATGCCCCACGTCCCGAGACGCGGTTGCCATTGGCACGTCTTGTCAAAACAGAGATCGTGTCCCCTTATCACGGGATTCTCATCAATGTGGGCATGGGTAACCCAACCATGCCGTTTATACAGCCCTTGGGAATAGGCAAATCTTAAGGCGAGTGAGGAGGCGTTTAATATTCGTTGCCTTTATAAGGGGATAAGGATTCTCTCTTCCTCTCTCACGCCCTCTCTCTGTCTCCGCCTTTCCAATCTCGAGCTCCAACGCCCAAGTTCTCATCTCCTTTCCACTCAAGCAACCATGTCCAGATCGGAGGTCAGGGCAAGTGGATGGTCTCCTCCGTCAAGGAGGAGAACATTACGGAGCTTCGGGCAGCCGGATACTTGGCGAAGGAGATCACTCACCGCTGCCCGACCGAGGGACAAGTCGTCCCCACACCGAAGCCCACCGAGAGGGTAGTGTTCATCCCCCATTTCTGCCGTGGGCTAGGGTTTCCACCCCACCCTTTCGTCTGCGGGCTGATGTATTATTACGGGATAGATTTCCATGACCTGTCCCCGAATTCCTTCCTCAACATCTCGGTGTTTATCATCATGTGTGAGGCCTTCCTCCGCATCCAACCCCACTTCGGGCTGTGGCTCAAAGTTTTTAACGTGAAGCCGAAGGGGGTGGATGGCTAGCAACGGAGTGCGGAGGAGCCATGGTGAGCAAGCTGTCCAATGTCTCCTGGACCAAAGGCACTTTTGTGGACACGGTAAAGGAGTGGCAGAAGCAGTGGTTCTACATCATAGAACCTCGCGGCACCACCTGGGCCACAGCTGCCGAATTCCGCTCCGGCGCTCCCATGCGACTCACCTCCTGGGTCGAGAAGAGTCCGGATTGGGGTTCCCCTGACGAGGTGATAGCGCTGTAGACGCACGTTCAAAGCATGGTAACCAAGAACGTCAAGCTCGTTGATGTGCTCCAGGTGATGCTAGTTCGCTGGATCCTTCCGTGCCAGCGTCGAAGCCATCCTCTATGGGAGTTCAACTCGAAGAAGCACCAGAACCAGATGAGGCTCTTCGAGACTACACACGAAGGTGCATGGAAGTTGCTCTTTAAGGGCAAAAAGAAACCGCCGGTCGCAGATTCAGACGCGGGCACAGCGCTAAACACCTCGCTAGCAAGGTATGTCTCTTTTGATGCATTCTCCACTTGTTTGTTTCAAGGATGATGCATGAGCTTTTATTGTTGCTTTTTCAAGACTGGATGGAGAGGGCGAAGCAGATCCAGTGTACGGCTCCGCTGCCTGAAGAACTGTTCATCCCGCGTCTAGCGAAGATGCTAGTGCCGGCGCCTTGAAGAAGGCCAAGGGGCCAAGCGTGGCCCCCGTCGCAAGGGTACTTCGGACATGATGTCCGAAGATGACAAAGCTCATTCCTCTGTCCATGAGGACAATGGCGAGGAAGAGGAGGAGGAGGAGGAAAACAATGCTCCCCCCGAGGAGAGGAAGAAGAAGAGGGCGGCTTCGGTGCACCCGGAGGCGGAAACGCCTAAGAAGGGGAAGGGCGCCCCAGTGATCAACACTGTGTGGGACGTTGACAGCAGTCCGGAATGACACCCCCGCACTAAGCCCTAGGCCGCATCGTAAGTGACATGGCTCGCTCATGCGTGCATCCGGACCTTTCTCTTCATTATCTTGACACAGTTAATTGTACTATTGCAGTCCAGCCCGTGACCTTATCCAGCGATCCTCATTTGGAGGTTCGTTGGCTCCGTCGGAGATGGCGAGCATGTCGCCACCTCCTGCTTATTCCCCTGGGGCCAGGGACGACACCGAAGTGTTATCCCGGAGGACCGCTCCGCACCGGGGAGGAGCCCAGGACACTGTCCGGGAGGCGCCACAAGGCGAGACCTCCACTACCAGACACATGGAGGAGCCGGTCCCCATGGAGACTGCGAAGAGGGCCGCATCCAGTTCGGACCTCAGCCGAATATGATTCCGGAGGCCCATATGGCTCCAGAGTCGGCGAGCAGCCCCCTTTGAAGGAGGGGGTGCGCCACTTCCACCGGTGGCCCTGTCCATCCAGCGGCGCCGGATAACCTGATGGAGGCGCTTCAAGGCGCCTCCGTCGTGGACGAGCACCGTGGCCTTATGGGTGCGGTGATCGAGAAGATTCGGTCCGCCAAGAGTGGACTGAATGAAGCCTGCAGCAGCCTGTTGACAGGTTTCGAGGTAAGAAAGAGAAACACCCCATGTAGATAGTAGCCCCTGAGACACTGTCTGGTGTTTGGTAAGAAGAACCGGACAAAGGATCAATCTTTTTGTTATGGGAGACTCACGTAATATGTATGAATAAGCAGGCGTAGCTGTTGGCTGCAACCTCGCATGCTGCCGAAGTCTCTAAACTAAGGCAGAGGCTGGAGCGGACCGAGGACGAGCTCGGCGAGGTTAAGGTTCGGCTCCAGGAGAAGCAAGGTGAGTGACGACTTGCTGTGTGTTCGGAAAGGAGAGGCACTGCATATTGACGGCAGTGTCGTGATATGTGCAGGAGCCGTGACCGAGGTCGAGGCCCTAAGGAAGGCCCTGGGCGAGGCCGAGGAGAAGGCTGTCCAGCAGCAAGCCGCCCGTAAGAAGCTCAAGGCCCGGGTCAAAGAAGTCCAACAGGAGCTCCAGGATGCGGTCAAGAAATGCGAAGTCTTGGAGCATGATGCGTCAGTTCAAGGGATCGAACTCGCCAAGGCTCATCAGAGTGTGGAGACCGCACGGAATGAGGCCTAGGCCGCCCTCCAGGAGATCCAGGAGGCCAAGAAGATCACGGCGGGTAAGGCATTTAAGATGCAAAGCAAGTATGCGGAGAAGCGGTACCTTTTACTAACCCAGGTTTGGAGTTCCCCAGGGGCTTTTGCGGATTTACCACGCAGTGTATTAGACGTCGCGGAGTTCTATCGAGCCGAAGGAGGGGGTTCTACGAAGAAGCTATTCTGGTCGTAGTATGCGGTGCCAGAGCATCCCGTGCCCTTCATCGATCAGCTGAAACAGCTGGTGGAGCTGCATAGGGTGGCCGAAGTAGACATTAAGGATTTGATAATCCAGCTATGGCCAGCTGAAGCTATGCCAGACAGCTACTTTGGACTCGTGAGGCGGATGATGGACGCCTGTCCTCGGCTGGATGTCGTCAAGCGCTCGGCCTGCATTGAAGGTGCCCCCATGGCCTTTGCCCGTTGCAAGATGTGGTTGGCGAAGATGGACGCCGTCGAGGTGACCAGAGGGCCACCGGAGGGCAAGGAGCACCGCACACCCGAATGGTATTTTTTGGATGTCCTGGAGGGATCTCGCCTTGCGGCAGCACAATGTTCGCAGGACGTTGTATTTGAATAAATGTATTCGTGTTGCCTTTGCCTTGCATTATAAAAAACAAAGCCTGTTTTGTGATGTAATTTTGTTATGCTTTAATTGTTTCCTCCTGTGCGGCCGTGTTGTATGTAATCTGAGGGTTGGCCAGTCGTCGGCTTCTGCCCTCACGTAGGTAGTACGGAGGTGTTTGGGATGGAATCTAAACAATCTTGATCCAATTATATGGTCCTTGAAGGAGTTGTTTAGCGCAACGAACAAGGCAATCAGACTATACGGCTTAAATGCCCTCACTTAGCCATAGGAGTTTTATAATAAAGCATGGGCGCAACTCCTGGTTCAAGCCATAATGTTGTCAGCATGTGATCGGGAAGTACCGATCTTTCGCATAATGCGGAAAAAATCTCCAACGATTTGTAACCCTCGAACAGCTGACCGGCTCTCACCGTATCATGACAGTCAGTTTTCGGCTTTCTCTACTGAGGTGCTCATCTGGTCAAGGCCAGGGCACAATCACAGTAGTTCTCCCTTTACTACCCTAGCCGATTTAGCGGAACGTAGGGTAGCAAGCACAGGAGCTGGGCAACCCAACTATTGACCAAAGACATGATTCGGAGCCAATGCATATAATGCTAAATTCGGGGTGCCGAACTTATCTTTAAGGATTGTTCAGACTTTTGTTGCCATATCGTGCGGCGATGGGGAGCCCCTGGCAAATATGAAACTTACCAGAGTGTACGGTTGCTAGGAAATAAGTAATTTAAAGGAAACCGGAGGGAGAACAGAGATAGGATCTGGGGCCCAAATTGGATCATGAGTTGTTTCCATTATAGTTGGGTTAATGTGTCCAAGAACAGTAGTACAAAATAATGCGATAAGCAACTGGCTATTTGACATGCCATACCCGAAGGCGAGCTGCGCGTGGGTCCTCAAAACGGTTTAGCCTCTAGGGCTTCCCATGCACGCATGTGCTCCGTGCCAATCCGGTGTGTTTGTCCTTTGACAGTATCAGTAATCAGGCCGTCGAAGGAGGCCCCCATAGGAGAAACCTGAAACAAGGGAAAGGGAGATAGTAAAGTTATATGTGTGTCTGGGATCGGTCTAGCCGAACCATGGATCCCGGGATAGCTTGTGCCTCCGTCGATGCCCATGGAATTTTGAGTGCATAGTTATGGACGCGTGGTATGAATGCCACTACCTCATTGGGATTGGGACGGAGGCCGAATTGCTAATCGAGCTCTTGACGAGCCGCGCTGTCATGTTGCAGTGCAGTCCGGACACTCTTAATGACGTCGAGGGGCTCGGCAGCCAGACTACGATGTTGCTTGAGAAGGCCGCTTTGTACCTCTACTGCTAGGGCGGCGGTGTGCTCCTCTGTCCGGAGGGAGCGTTCTGTGTTTCCCTTAACTGTTATGACGCCGCGCAGACCGAGCATCTTCAGCTTGAGATAAGCATAGTGTGGCACCGCATTGAATCTAGCAAACGCGGTTCGTTCGAGCAGTGCGTGGTAGCCGCTGCAGAAGGGGACGATGTCGAAGATAAACTCCTCACTTCGGAAGTTGTCCGAAGAACCGAAGACCACCTCCAGCGTGATTGAGCCCGTGCAGCGGGCCTCAACGCCTGGTATGACTCCTTTAAAGGTAGTCTTTGTGGGTTTGATTCTTGAGGGATTAATGCCCATCTTCCGCACTATATCTTGATAGAGCAGGTTGAGGCTGCTACCACCGTCCATTAGGACTCGTGTTAGGTGGAATCCGTCGATGATTGGGTCGAGGACTAGTGCAGCTGAACCGCCATGCCGGATACTAGTTGGGTGATCTCGACGATCGAAGGTGATCGGGAATAACGACCACGGACTGAATTTTGGGGCGACTGGCTCTACCGCGTAGACGTCCCTAAGTGCTCGCTTACGCTCCCTTTTGGGGATGTGCGTAGCTTATATTATGTTCACCGTTTTGACTTGAGGGGGAAATTTCTTCTGCCCTCCAGTGTTCGGCTGCCGGGGCTCCTCGTCCTCGTCCTCACTTTGTGATCCCTTTTCTTTGTTTTCGGCATTTAACTTGCCAGCCTGTTTGAAAACCCAACAGTCTCTATTGGTGTGATTGGCTTGTTTATCTAGGGTACCATGTATCTGGCACGGACAATCGAGTATGCGATCCGAGCTGGATGGTCCCTCATTGTTCCTTTTGTAGGGCTTCTCTCACTGGCTGGACTTGGAGCCGTTAAATCCGGCGTTGACGGTGGTGTCATCGGTGTTGTCGCCATTGCTTCGGCGTTTGTGTCTGTTGTGCCGGAACTTGCCGGAGCTGTTCTTGGCCTCGGAGGGGCCTGTCTCGCTGGCTGTGTTTTCACTACGAGCCAGCCAGCTGTCCTCACCTGCGCAGAAGCGGGTCATGAGTGCCGTAAGGGCTGCCATGGACTTCGGCTTTTCTTGGCCGAGGTGGCGTGCTAGCCATTCATCACGGATGCTGTGTTTAAAGGCCGCTAGGGCTTCGGCATCCGGACAGTCAACGATCTGGTTCTTTTTGGTTAGGAACCTAGTCTAGAATTTCCTGGCTGATTCTCCAGGTTGTTGAACTATGTGGCTTAAGTCATCGACATTGGGTGGCCGGACATATGTACCTTGGAAGTTGTCAAGGAAGGCCTCTTCCAAGTCCTTCCAGCTGCCGATGGAATTCTCGGGCAGGCTATTCAGCTAGTGTCTAGCTGGCCCTTTTAACTTCAGTGGGAGGTATTTGATGGCGTGGAGGTCGTCTCCACGTGCCATGTGGATGTGGAGAATAAAGTCCTCGATCCATACTGCGGAATTGGTTGTTCCGTCGTATGATTCAATATTGACGGGCTTGAACCCCTCGGGGAATTCGTGATCCAGCACCTCATCCGTGAAGCAGAGAGGGTGTGTGACGCCTCTATATCGGGCCGCATCACGATGCACTTCTGATGGAGTCCATCTGCGGTTATCGGCCCGGGTGTGACTAGGTTTGTCACGTCTGACTAGGTAGGTGATACGTCCATTTTGCATCATGCTTTTATATCGATATTTATTGCATTATGGGCTGTTATTACACATTATGTCACAATACTTATGCCTATTCTCTCTTATTTTACATGGTTTACATAAAGAGGGAGAATGCCGGCAGCTGGATTCTGGGATGGAAAAGGAGCAAATATTAGAGACCTATTCTGCACAACTCCAAAAGTCCTGAAACATCACGGAAGACGTTTTCAGAATATATAAAAAATACTGAGCACAAGAAGTTCACCAGGGGGGCACACCCTACCCACAAGGGTGGGGGCGCGCCCTACCCCCCTGGGCGCGCCCCCTACCTCATGGGCCCCCTGGTGGCCCTCCGATGGCCATCTTCTGCTATATGGAGTCTTTCAATGAGGAAAAAATCATAAGCCATCTTTCTGGATGAGACTCCACCGCCACGAGGCGGAACCTTGGCCTAAGCAATCTAGGGCTCTGGCGGAGCTGTTCTGCCGGGGAAACTTCCCTCCGGGAGGGGGAAATCATCGCCATCATCATAACCAATGCTCCTCTCATTGGAAGAGGGCAATCTCCATCAACATCTTCACCAGCACCATCTCCTCTCAAAACCCTAGTTCATCTCTTGTATCCAATTCTTGTCTCTAAGCCCGGGATTGGTGCATGTGGGTTGCTAGTAGTGTTAATTACTCCTTGTAGTTGATGCTAGTTGGTTTATTTGGTGGAAGATCATATGTTCAGATCCTATATGCATATTAATACCCCTATGATTATGAACATGAATATGCTTTGTGAGTAGTTACGTTTGTTCCTGAGGACATGGGAGAAGTCTTGCTATTAGTAGTCATGTGAATTTGGTATTCGTTCAATATTTTGATGAGATGTATATTGTCTCTCCTCTAGTGGTGTTACGTGAACGTCGACTGCATGACACTTCACCATTATTTGGGCCTAGAGGAAGGCATTGGGAAGTAATAAGTAGATGATGGGTTGCTAGAGTGACAGAATCTTAAACCCTAGTTTATGTGTTGCTTCGTAAGGGGCTGATTTGGATCCACATGTTTCATGTTATGGTTAGGTTTACCTTAATACTTTTGTTGTAGTTGTGGATGCTTGCAATAGAGGTTAATCATAAGTGGGATGCTTGTCCAAGTAAGGGCAGCACCCAAGCACCGGTCCACCCACATACCAAATTATCAAAGTACCGAACGCGAATCATATGAACGTGATGAAACCTAGCTTGACGATATTCCCATGTGTCCTCGGGAGCGCTTTACATCATATAAGAGTTTGTCCAGGCTTGTCCTTTGCTACAAAAAGGATTGGGCCACCTTGCTGCACTTTATTTACTTCTGTTACTTGTTACTCGTTACAAATTATCCTATCACAAAACTATCTGTTACCTATTATTTCAGTGCTTGCAGAGAATACCTTACTGAAAACCGCTTATCATTTCCTGCTGCTCCTCGTTGGGTTCGACACTCTTACTTATCGAAAGGACTACGATAGATCCCCTATACTTGTGGGTCATCAAGACTCTTTTCTGGCACCGTTGCCGAGGAGTGAAGCGCCTTTGGTAGGTGGAATTTGGTAAGGAAAAATTTATATAGTATGCTGAAATTTACTGTCACTTGTTACTATGGAAAGTAATCCTCTGAGGGGCTTGTTTGGGGTATCTTCACCCCGACCAGTAGAGCAAAGAGTTGCTCCTCAACCTACTGAACCTACTGAAAATGAAAATGTTTGCTTCAAAATTTCTTTGGGTATGTTAGAAAAACTGCTAGCTAATCTTTTTGCAGGAGATGGAACAAAGCATCCTGATGAGCACCTAATATATGTGGATGAAGTTTGTGGATTATTTGAGCTTGCAGGTGTGCCCGGAGATGTTATTAAAAAGAAGGTCTTCCCTTTATCTTTGAAGGGAGATGCATCGACATGGTATAGGCTATGTGATGATACGGGTTCATGGAACTACAAACGATTGAAATTGGAATTTCATCAGAAGTTTTATCCTATGCATCTTGTTCATCGTGATCGCAATTATATATATAATTTCTGGCCTCGCGAAGGAGAAAGCATCGCTCAAACTTGGGGGAGGCTTAAATCAATGTTATATTCATGCCCCAATCATGAGCTCTCAAGAGAAATGATTATTCAAAAATTATATGATCGGCTTTCTGATAACAATCGCACCATGCTCGATACTTCTTGTGCTGGCTCTTTTATGACGAAGACTATTGAATTCAAATGGGATTTATTGGAAAGAATTAAACGCAACTCTGAAGATTGGGACCTCGACAAAGGTAAGGAGTCAGGTATGACACCTAAGTTTGATTGTGTTAAATATTTTATGGATACCGATGTTTTCCATAAATTTAGCGCTAAATATGGACTTGAATCTGAGATAGTAGCTTCTTTCTATGAATATTTTGCTACTCATGTTGATCTCCCTAGGGAGAAGTGGTTTAAATATCATCCTCCCATAGAAGTAAAAGTAGCTGCACCTATTAAAGTTGAAGAAAAGACTATCACTTATAATGATCCTATCGTTCCTACTGCTTATGCTGAGAAACCACATTTTCCTGTTATCATGCTAAAACTTCAACTGTGGTTCATAAAAGCAATATTAAAACTTATACACCTTCTGAGCAAATTAAATTTGAACCTAATATTGCGATTGTTAAAGATATCTTGTCTGATAATATTGATGGGCACGTTATTCATTTCCTTGATGAGACTGCTAGAATTGCTAAACCTTGTGCTAAAGATAAAAACATACATGTGGTAGGCATGCCTGTTATTTCTGTTAAAATAGGAGATCATTGTTATCATGGCTTATGTGATATGGGTGCTAGTTCTAGTGCAATACCTTATGACTTATACAAAGAAATTATGCATGATACTGCACCTGCTGAGATAGAAGATATTGATGTCACAATTAAACTTGCCAATAGAGATACTATTTCACCAATGGGAATTGTTAGAGATGTTGAAGTCTTGTGTGGGAAAACTAAATATCCTGCTGATTTTCTTGTTCTTGGTTCCCCACAAGATAGCTTTTGTCCCATGATATTTGGTAGACCCTTCTTAAACACTGTTAATGCTAGGATAGACTGCAACAAGGATGTTATTACTATTGATTTAGGTGATATGTCTCATGAGTTTAATTTCTCTAAATTTCGTAGACAACACCATGAAGAGGAATTGCCTAGTAAAGATGAAATTATTGGTCTTGCTTCTATTTCCGTACCTCCTAGTGATCCTTTAGAACAATATTTCCTAGACCATGAAAATGATATGTTTATGAATGAAAGAAGGGAAATAGATGAAGTATTATTTAAACAGGAACCCATCCTGAAACACAATTTGCGTGTTGAAATCCTAGGGGATCCTCCTCCACCTAAGGGTGATCCCATGTTTGAGCTTAAACCGTTACCCGATACTCTTAAATATGCTTATCTTGATGAGAAAAAGATATATCCTGTTATTATTAGTGCTAACCTTTCAGAGCATGAAGAATAGAGATTATTGAAAACTCTGAAGAAGCAGCGTGCTGCTATTGGATATACTCTTGATGATCTTAAGGGCATTAGTCCCACTCTGTGTCAACACAAAATAAATTTAGAGGAAGATGCCAAACCAGTTCATGATCATCGACGACGGCTGAATCCTAAGATGAAGGAAGTGGTAAGAAAGGAAATACTAAAGCTTCTTGAGGCAGGTATAATTTATCACGTTGCTGATAGTCAGTGGGTAAGTCCTGTCCATTACGTCCCTAAGAAGGGAGGTATTACCGTCGTTCCTAATGATAAAGATGAGTTGATCCCGCAAAGAATTATTACATGTTATAGGATGGTAATTGATTTCCGCAAATTAAATAAAGCTACTAAAAAAGATCATTACCCCTTACCTTTTATCGATCAAATGATAGAAAGATTATCCAAACATACACATTTTTGCTTTCTAGATGGTTATTCTGGTTTCTCTCAAATACCCGTGTCAGCCAATGATCAATCAAAGACTACTTTTACTTGCCCTTTTGGTACTTTTGCTTATAGACGTATGCCTTTTGGTTTATGTAATGCACCTGCTACCTTTCAAAGATGCATGATGGCTATATTCTCTGACTTTTGTGAAAAGATTTGTGAGGTTTTCATGGACGATTTTTCCGTCTATGGATCCTCTTTTGATGACTGCTTAAGCAACCTTGATCGAGTTTTACAGAGATGTGAAGAAACTAATCTTGTCTTGAATTGGGAAAAGTGCCACTTTATGGTTAATGAAGGTATTGTCTTGGGGCATAAAGTTTCTGAAAGAGGTATTGAAGTTGATAAAGCCAAGGTTGATGCTATTGAAAAGATGCCATGTCCCAAGGACATCAAAGGTATAAGAAGTTTCCTTGGTCACGCCGGTTTTTATAGGAGGTTCATTAAGGACTTCTCAAAATTTCTCAGCCTCTGACTAATTTATTAAAAAAAGATATACCATTTGTTTTTGATGATGATTGTGTAGAAGCATTTGAAATACTTAAGAAAGCATTGATCTCTGCACCTATTGTTCAGCCACTTGATTGGAATTTACCTTTTGAAATTATGTGTGATGCTAGTGATTATGCTGTAGGTGTTGTTCTAGGGCAAAGATTTGATAAGAAATTAAATGTTATTCAATATTCTAGTAAAACTCTAGACGATGCTCAAAGAAATTATGCTACTACTGAAAAAGAATTCTTAGCAGTTGTATTTTCTTGTGATAAGCTCAGACCTTATATTGTTGATTCTAAAGTAACTATTCACATGGATCATGCTGCTATTAAATATCTTATGGAAAAGAAAGATGCTAAACCTAGACTTATTAGATGGGTTCTCTTGCTACAAGAATTTGATTTGCATATCATTGATAGAAAGGGAGCTGAGAACCCCATTGCAGACAACTTGTCTAGGTTAGAAAATGTTCTTGATGACCCACTACCTATTGATGATAGCTTTCCTGATGAACAATTAAATAAATGCTTCTCACACTGGTCCATGGTATGCTGATTATGCTAATTATATTGTTGCTAAATTTATACCACCTAGTTTCACATACCAGCAAAAGAAAAGGTTCTTCTATGATTTGAGACTTTACTTTTGGGATGACCCACACCTTTATAAAGAAGGAGTAGATGGTGTTATTAGACGTTGTGTACCTGAGCATGAACAGGAACAGATCCTACGCAAGTGTCACTCCGAGGCTTATGGAGGACACCATGCTGGAGACAGAACTGCACACAAGGTATTGCAATCCGGTTTTTATTGTCCTACTCTCTTCAAGGATGCTCGTAAGTTTGTCTTGTCTTGTGATGAATGTCAAAGAATTGGTAATATTAGTGGACGTCAAGAAATGCCTATGAATTATTCACTTGTTATTGAACCATTTGATGTTTGGGGATTTGATTATATGGGACCTTTTCCTGCCTCTAATGGATATACACATATTTTAGTTGTTGTTGATTACGTTACTAAGTGGGTAGAAGCTATTCCAACTAGTAGTGCTGATCATAACACCTCTATTAAGATGCTTAAAGAAGTTGTTTTTCCAAGGTTTGGAGTCCCTAGATATTTAATGACTGATGGTGGTTCACATTTTATTCATGGTGCTTTCCGTAAAATGCTTGCTAAATATGATGTTAATCATAGAATTGCATCTCCTTATCATCTGCAGTCTAGTGGTCAAGTAGAATTGAGTAATAGAGAACTCAAATTAATTTTGCAAAAGACTGTTAATAGATCTAGAAAGAATTGGTCCAAGAAACTTGATGATGCATTATGGGCCTATATAACTCCATATAAAAATCCTATGGGTATGTCCCCGTATAAAATGGTCTATGGAAAAGCATGTCACTTACCTCTCGAACTAGAACATAAAGCTTATTGGGCTATTAAAGAGCTCAATTATGATTTCAAACTTGCCGGTGAGAAGAGGTTATTTAATATTAGCTCACTTGATGAATGGAGAACCCAAGCCTACGAAAATGCCAAATTATTTAAAGAAAAAGTTAAAAGATGGCATGACAAAAGAATACAAAAGCATGAGTTTAATGTAGGTGATTATGTATTGCTATACAACTCTCGTTTAAGATTTTTTGCAGGAAAACTTCTCTCTAAATGGGAAGGTCCTTACGTTATCGAGGAGGTCTACCGTTCCGGTGCCATAAAAATCAATAACTTCGAAGGCACAAATCCAAAGGTGGTGAACGGTCAAAGAATTAAACATTATATCTCAGGTAATCCTATAAATGCTGAAACCAATGTTATTGAAACCATAACCCCAGAGGAATACATAAGGGACACTTTCTGGAACGTTTCAGACTCCGAAAAGGAATAGGTATGTGGTACGGTAAGTAAACCGACTCCAAAACAGTTATACTGGCAATATTTCTCCGTTTTGGAATATTTAGAAAAATAGAAAAATAAGAAGCAGTACGGGAAGGACACGAGGGCTCCACGAGGGTGGAGGGCGCGCCCCCCTACCTTGTGGACACCTCGTGTGCTCTCCGGACTCCGTTTTCGTACACGACACGTATTTTGGTCAGTAAAAATTCATTATATAATCCCCCGGATGTTTTGACTCCCGTATCACGCAAAAATCTCCTGTCTTTGTTTCGAGCTGTTTTTCTGACAGATCCAGGTCATCATGTCGTCTTTAAGTGCCCCCAAGGACCAGTTCTTCGAGAAGGTCATCAACCCCTACCTCGCGGAAGTACTGCAACACCCTCAAACCATTGAGATGCGTGAGGGGTTGTTGCACACCCGCGATGTTGAGGGACCAAGGAAGACTGAAAGCACGGAGGCAAGGCTCGAGGCATTGGAGCAAGAAGTTTGCAAGTGTCAGGAGATGGTGGAGCATGGGCTTGATTCCAATCACGTTATGATCACGGGGTTCACCAACAACCACAAGTTGGACGTCAAGGACATTGGGGAGGCCATCTTCAAGCTTCATGAGAAAATCGAGCACCTCCAAGCCCAGATCTATGACCTACAAAATCAAAACTGTGAGTATGAATATAGATTCAAGAGGATGATTTTGGCTGCAGATTTGAGGTTTCAGGAGACTCGATCATCCTTCTATGATGGTGAGCCTATGCCTTGGAAGAAGGACGACAAGCCTACGCCATCAACAAAACCATCACCTTCTCCACCAACAAAGAAGAATTGAGTATCTGGTATGGGCACTCCCCTTGGCAACTGCCAAGCTTGGGGGAGTGCCCGGGTATCGTATCACCATCACTTTTATCTTTACCGTTTTTCTTAGTTCGATCCTTTTGGTAATATCTTGATCTAGTAGAATAAAAGCTTTTAGTATGATCTAGTTGTGAGTTTTGCTTTATGATCCTTCTATGTAATCGAGTCCGTGAGCTATATATAATAAAGATTAGTGTTGAGTCAAGGGCTTGATTATTTTGCCATGATCTTGAGGGAATGGAATAAAAGAAAAGGAATAAAAAGAAATAAAAGAGATCATATGGATCTTATGGAGAGTAATGAGCTCACATAGAAAGAGTATGATGAATAAAAGTTGTTGAGAGTTGACAAACATAGTTTTGGTCATCGTTGCAATTAATAGGAAGTAATAAAGAAAGAGAGGTCTTTACATATAAATATACTATCTTGGATATCTTTTATGATTGTGAGCACTCATTAAAATATGACATGCTAAAGAGTTGACGTTGGACAAGGAAGACAACGTAATGGGTTATGTTTTCTTACATCTGAGATAAATTATATTGTCTTGGATTATCCAACATGATTGAGCTTGCCTTTCCCCCTCATGCTAGCCAAATTCATTGCACCAAGTAGAGATACTACTTGTGCTTCCAAACACCCTTAAACAAGTTTTGCCATGAGAGTCCACCATACCTACCTATGGATTGAATAAGATCCTTCAAGTAAGTTGTCATCGGTGCAAGCAATAAAAATTACTCTCTAAATATGTATGACTTATTAGTGTGGGAGAAAATAAACTTTATACGATCGTGTGATATGGAAGAAATAAAAGCGATGGACTGCATAGTAAAGGTCCATATCACAAGTGGCAATATAAAGTGATGTTCTTTCGCATTAAGATTTTGTGCATCCAACCATAAAAGCGCATGACAACCTCTGCTTCCCTCTGCGAAGGGCCTATCTTTTACTTTTATCTCCTACCTTGCATAAGAGTCATGGTGATCTTCACCCTTCCTTTTTACATTTTATCTTTTGGCAAGCACAACATGTTGGAAAGATCCTGGTATATATGGCTAATTGGATGTGAGTTTTCATGAACTATTATTGTTGACATTACCCTTGAGGTAAAACATTGGGAGGCAAAACTATAAGCCCCTATCTTTCTCTGTGTCCGATTAAAACTCCATACCCATAAGTATTGCGTGAGTGTTAGCAATTGTGAAAGACTATATGATAGTTGAGTATGTGGACTTGCTGAAAAGCTCTTATGTTGACTCTTTCCTATGTTATGATAAATTGCAATTGCTCCAATGACTGAGATTATAGTTTGTTAGTTGTCAATGAAGTTTATGATTCATACTTGAAATTGTGATTGAATTATTACTCTAGCATAAGAGATCATATGACAATAATTATATAAGTTGTTGTTCTAAGAATGATCATGATGCCCTCATGTCCGTATTTTATTTTTTATCGACACCTCTATCTCTAAACATGTGGACATATTTTTCGATTTCGGCTTTCGCTTGAGGACAAGAGAGGTCTAAGCTTGGGGGAGTTGATACGTCCATTTTGCATCATGCTTTTATATCGATATTTATTGCATTATGGGCTGTTATTACACATTATGTCACAATACTTATGCCTATTCTCTCTTATTTTACAAGGTTTACATAAAGAGGGAGAATGCCGGCAGCTGGATTCTGGGCTAGAAAAGGAGCAAATATTAGAGACCTATTCTGCACAGCTCCAAAAGTCCTGAAACTTCACGGAAGACGTTTTCAGAATATATAAAAAATACTGAGCGCAAGAAGTTCACCAGGGGGGCACACCCTACCCACGAGGGTGGGGGCGCGCCCTACCCCCCTGGGGGCGCCCCCTACCTCGTGGGCCCCCTGGTGGCCCTCCGATGGCCATCTTCTGCTATATGGAGTCTTTCGATGAGGAAACAATCATAAGCCATCTTTCCGGACGAGACTCCGCCGCCACGAGGCGGAACCTTGGCGGAACCAATCTAGGGCTCTGGCGGAGCTGTTCTGCCGGGAAAACTTCCCTCCGGGAGGGGGAAATCATCGCCATCGTCATTCACCAAGCTCCTCTCATCGGGAGAGGGCAATATCCATCAACATCTTCACCAACACCATCTCCTCTCAAAACCCTAGTTCATCTCTTGTATCCAATTCTTGTCTCTTTAGCCCGGGATTGGTACCTGCGGGTTGCTAGTAGTGTTAATTACTCCTTGTAGTTGATGCTGGTTGGTTTATTTGGTGGAAGATCATATGTTCAGATCCTATATGCATATTAATACCCCTTTGATTATGAACATGAATATGCTTTGTGAGTAGTTACGTTTGTTCCTGAGGACATGGGAGAAGTCTTGCTATTAATAGTCATGTGAATTTGGTATTCATTCGATATTTTGATGAGATGTATGTTGTCTCTCCTCTAGTGGTGTTATGTGAACGTCGACTACATGACACTTCACCATTATTTGGGCCTAGAGGAAGGCATTGGGAAGTAATAAGTAGATGATGGGTTGCTAGAGTGACAGAAGCTTAAACCATAGTTTATGTGTTGCTTCGTAAGGGGCTGATTTGGATCGACATGTTTCATGCTATGGTTAGGTTTACCTTAATACTTTTGTTGTAGTTGCGGATGCTTGCAATAGAGGTTAATCATAAGTGGGATGCTTCTCCAAGTAAGGGCAGCACCCAAGCACCGGTCCACCCACATACCAAATTATCAAAGTACCGAACGCGAATCATATGAACGTGATGAAACCTAGCTTGATGATATTCCCATGTGTCCTCGGGAGTGCTTTACATCATATAAGAGTTTGTCCAGGCTTGTCCTTTGCTACAAAAAGGATTGGGCCACCTTGCTGCACTTTATTTACTTTCTTACTTGTTACTCGTTACAAATTATCCTATCACAAAACTATCTGTTACCTATTATTTCAGTGCTTGCAGAGAATACCTTACTGAAAATCGCTTATCATTTCCTTCTGCTCCTTGTTGGGTTCGACACTCTTACTTATCGAAAGGACTACGATAGATCCCCTATACTTGTGGGTCATCAGTAGCCGTCATCCCGAGTCAGAAACGTCCTCACGATCCGTAGATTGATTTGGTGTGTTCTGCTCTACTGCCCAGCTCCTGCCAAAGGTCGTATGTATGGTCCCCGAGCTGTTTTGTCCCTGTTTTTGCAAGGTGGTGGGGCGGGCTATTGTTCGGTCTGAGTTGCCGTTTTATCCCGACCGCGGGGTGGTCGGTCCGCCGCATTATCCTGACCACGTGGTGGTCGGTCCGCATTGCGTGAGGGAGGTATGGGATCTGGTGCCTCCTCATCGAACTGAGGTAGCAGTCTGCGCTTTGGGTAACTCTTGGCTGGGCGATTGAGGACATCAGTCCACCTATCAATGAGCAGGTCTTGATTAGCTTGGAGCTGCTGCTGCTTCTTCTTCAGGCTTCTTGCAGTGGCTATTAGCTGGCGCTTGAAGTGCTCCTGCTCGAGGGATGCCTCAGGCACGATGAAGTCCTCATTGCCGAGGCTCTCATCATCCTCGGAGACTTGACGATAACTATCATCATCTGGGTCATTGGGCATGGCCTATTTATCAGGGTTATCTTGCCCGTTGTCTTGTTCCTCCTGTTCGAATGCGGCCCCGGCAGGGTCTTCATTGTTTTCAGCGTTGCCCGGAGTACTATTTTCTCTAGTGCCAATGTCGTCATATTTGGACCGACGAGGCTTAGAGCGGCGCTTAGGGCGCCGGCGCTTGGACTATGTCTCAGAAGGTTTATTCGCAACTGGATCTCCTTTGTCATCGTCGCTAGCTTTTTTAGGTGTGTCGACCATGTACACATCGTACGAAGAGGTGGTCGTCCAACGTCCAGTAAATGTCGGGTTTTGGCCTTGCTCCTGGTCGGCGTTGGCGTCCATACCGTCGATGTCTTCGGAGCCGTAATCAAGCACGTCGGTTAAGTCATCGATAGTGGCTATGAAGTGGGTGGCGGGTGGGAAGCGAAGTTTCCCATCATCAGCCTCTGGCTGAAACCGAACATAGTTCGGCTATGAGTCCTTCTCCAAGGACAAATTCTTTAAAGAGTTTAGCACATCACCCAAAGGTGAGTGCTGGAAGATGTCTGCGGCGCTAAATTAAAAAATCGATAACCGATCCAGCTCGGTGTCCGCAGGCGTACCCGGTCCGGACTTATAGCCGGAGACGAATCCGGAGTTCCATTGACGCAAATATTGCGGGGTGCCGAGTCCGTGTGCGGCTCCAACGCCGCGGACTCTGTGGCCTCGGATAGCACGATCTGCTCCAGTTCTAAGGTCGTTGCAGCAACAGGGGCCATCTCCTGGATGTGATCCGATGACAGATTTAAGTCATGTTCATCGGGGCGAGGGGGAGCGGTCGCTGTGGTCTCAAATACATTGAAGATCAAGTCTCCACGGATATCCGCGACGTAGTTCAAACTTCCAAATCTGACCTGGTGGCCAGGGGCGTAGCTATCGATCTGCTCCAGATGGCCAAGCGAGTTGGCCCGTAGTACGAAGCCGCCGAACACGAAAATCTGTCCGGGGAGGAAGGTTTCTCCTTGGACAGCATCGCTATAGACGATTGAAGGGGCCATCGAACCTTTCGTCGACGGCATAGTGGAACTCTCAATGAAAGCACCAATGTCGGTGTCAAAACCGGCGGCTCTCGGGTAGGGGGTCCCGAACTGTGCGTCTAGGATCGATGGTAACAGGAGACGGGGAACACGATCTTTACCCAGGTTCGGGCCCTCCCTATGGAGGTAATACCCTACGTCCTGCTTAATTGATCTTGATGAATATGAGTGTTACAAGAGTTGATCTACCACGAGATCGTAATGGCTAAACCCTAGAAGTCTAGCCTATATGACTATGGTAATGAGTATATCCTTTGCAGACTAACCCCTCCGGTTTATATAGACACTAGGGGATCTAGGTTTACATAGAGTCGGTTACATAAGAAGGATTCTTCATAGTCGGTTGCCAAGCTTGCCCTCCACGCCAAGTAGAATCCAATCCGGACACGGGTACGGTCTTCGGCCTTCATGTCTTCACAGCCCATCAGTCCGACCCATGAATAACAGGCCGGACGCCCGAGGACCCCTTAGTCCAGGACTCCCTCATCGGGGGCGACCGCCGGCGGTGGCGGGAGGAGACGGGGGGAGGAGGGAGCCCGCGGGAGAGGAGCTCGAGCTCCGCCTCAGCCACCTCCCGGGGAGGCGACGCGAGGCGAATCTGGACGGGGGAAGGAGGGGGCGGACGGAGAAAGGAGGGGGCGGAAGGGGACGGTGGCGGGGGGCTAGGCCGCCGCCGGCGGCGGCGGGAGGGGAGAAAGGGCTCAAGACATTTACACCACATCACTCCACCATGCCAGCATCTTTCTCCTTCAAATCTCAAGCTAGGAACATGGATCTTCTTCCCTTGATCCCATGCCCTCAATGCGGTCCGAAAGTGCTCAGCGACATATCCACTGGGGTAAAAAGGCCCGACAATCGTTACTACAAGTGCATCCTTTTGGAGAAGTGTCAGATCTTTGAATCCAATCATCTATATGAGTTTTGCTTCAACTATTGCGGGCTCATCATGTTTATGTTTTTTCTCGATTCTCCGCAGTCACGGTAGTGCCACTTCTTTTGAATGGTAGAGCACATACCCTGCTGGAGGCTATTCGAGATCGCCGGCGGCTTGCACCACCTTCACCGGCGTTCGTTCGATCTCATCAACTCGCAACAGGATGGAGGATGTGTTGGCAGACTGTCCAGCAAGATCCACTATGGCGAACAATCCAGGATTGTTCAGCTCGTGGTTGCTAACCGGTTGTGTCTGGTCTTGTCAGCGAGAGAGAAAAGAGGGGGGGGGGGCTCGGGCGCCCGCGTTGGCCGTGTGATCTGGACCGGGTGGCCATGATTATACACGCGTGTACCGGTTCGGCATTTTAAGTGCTTTGCCAGCACTGCTGGGCCAGGCTCAGGATTTCCTTTTTCTTCTATTCCTTTTATTTATGTTTTTCCTTTCCATTTTCAATTCGTTCGCCACACATGCTCTAAGTTCCTTTAGGAATATTTACAGAAGTTTTAACATTTATTTAGGGCCATATGGTAATTTATTTTCTGATAAATATTCCATAGCCTTGTTTAAAATATTTCAAATCGATTTATGGGTTTCAATTGATGCAAATGGAAGGTTTTCTGCACCAGATATCTCGAGTGCAGGCCTCGAGAACAGCCGACGGCAGAACATCAAGTACATTAGCTGATGTTGTATACAAAATTTCACAAACACAGTCGCTGATGCTGTATTGATAATCAATAAGAGATGGCATAGGCTTGAGTGTATACGTGCTCTGGTCTAACACTTGCAAGATAAGATGATTTGGGTAGCTTAAGTACAAATGTGATATTTTTTCGATAAAGGGCATTCCATTGAATTGAAATATCGAGGTGATACAATCACATCATAAGAAATCCCAGCCTCTGCATAACCAGATGCACACAGCCAACAACTCCACAAGTCCGAAGAAGCAAAAAAGTAGCTAAGGAAAAAAACATAAGCCAGTCTAGGACATGGCAGATCCTATCCGAAGATCACACCACCACCCATGGGGGTAAAAAACCTCCCTAGCCATACACTCCAGTCATGTAGACACCATCATAAAAAGGTCCCTGTCCTCCGGCCTCTGCAAGATAGACCAAGTACGGAGCCATCGCGAGCATGCATGGATAACCTGCATAGAAGATGAAACACTTTTTTTATTAAACACTACATCATTCCTGGTAAGCCACAATGCCCAACATAAGACAGCTGCCTCCACTAGAATGTGTGCAGAAAATTGATTTTGAATACCCCTCAACCAATTGCCGAATATATTCCGTGCACTATGTGGTGGGTAAAGATTTGAAGCTATTTGAACAACAGCCCACACAGACCGAGCAAACTTGCACTCAAAAAATAAGTGTTTAATAGACTCGTCGTGCTGACAAAAGACACATTTTTTGCTCCCTTGCCAGTTGCGCCGTGCCAAATTATCCCTAGTTAATATGACCCCTCTATTAAGAAACCAGAGAAAAATCTTCACTCTTGGAGGTATTTTGAGCTTCCACAATTTTTTGTTGTCAACCGGAGCCTCATTATGAACCAGAGCAACATACATGGATTTGACTAAAAACATGTCATTTTGATGCAACTTCCATTGAAATATGTCCCGTTCATCCAGCAGCTGAATAACCTCCAGACGGTGGAGTAATTCATTCCATGCTGCCAACTGAGGTCCTAGGAGATCCCTACGAAAAGAAATATCCGGGTTTGCCTGTCCCAGCACTTGTTTGATTGTAACAAATTTATGTCTGACAATCCTGTACAAGTTTGGGTATTGCACATTGAGCGGTGTGGTCCCTAGCCAGGTGTCTTCCCAGAATCTGACCTGAGACCCATCCCTGACCGAGAAGATTCCGAATTGGAAAAATAATTCCTTAGCCTTCATCACCCCACTCCAAAAATGTGAATCGCCATGTTTTCAATAAACTTGAGAAATCGCTTTGGAACCCACGTACTTATTACGAATGATTTCCTGCCACACACCATTCTCAATGGGTAATTTGTACGCCCATTTGCTGAGAAGAGCAATGTTTTTAATCTCAAGGTCCTGGATCCCTAGTTCCCCTTGGCTTTTAGGTCGACATAATACATTCCACCAAGTCAGTCGATATTTTTGGTTTCATTATCACTCTACCAAAAAATCTAGATCTAAAGTAATCTAGTCGCTGAAAAACTCCTTTTGGAAGGTGGAAGAAAGATAAGATGTATAAAACCATGTTGCTGAGGACAGAATTGATCAAAATTAATCGACCCCCATAGGACAAGAGTTTGGCCTTCCAACTGGCAAGGCGTTTCTCTAGTCTCTCTTCCACATGCTTCCACTCGGCTATAGTTAATCGCCGATAGTGAATAAGAATTCCCAGATAATGAATTGGGAACTGCCCAAGCTGGCAACCAAAAATTTTAGCATACTCATGTGCAAATTCTACGGCCTCGCCAAAACAGAAAAGTTCACTCTTATAAAAATTAATTTTTAGACTCGAAAGTTCCTCAAAAGCACATAATAGTAATTTGAGGTTTCTTGCATGTTCTAAATCATGATCCAAGAACAGGATCGTATCATCCACATATTGTAGAATGGAGAGGCCATCTTCTACCAAATGTGGAATTACCCCACTGACTTGTCCGACCATCTTAGCCCTTTCAACAAGGATAACTAACATATCAGCCATTATATTAAATAAAATAGGGGATGTGGGGTCCCCTTGGCGGAGCCCCTTTTTAGTTTGAAAGTAATTGCCCACATCATCATTAACCTTAATGGCCACACTACCTCCAGACACAAAACTTTCTACCCATCGACACCATTTTTGCGAGAACCCCTTCATGCGTAATGTTTGCAATAGAAAGGGCCATTTAACTTTATCGTAGGCTTTTTCGAAGTCAATTTTAAATATGACTCCATTCAACTTTTTATGGTGAAGCTCATATATAGTTTCATGCAGTACAACAACTCCATCTAGTATATTGCGTCCTTGCATAAATGTTGTTTGAGTGGGTTTGACAACATGGTCAGCCACCCCATTCAATCGATTAGTCGCTACCTTTGTAAAGATTTTAAAACTAACATTTAGTAGGCAAATCGGTCTATATTGTTGGATCCGACTAGCATCCCTAGTCTTGGGTAGAAGGATGATTTCCCCAAAGTTTAACGAGAAATGTCAAGTTCCTCGGCATGCAGTTCATTAAACAGCTGAATCAGGTCCGACTTAATTATATCCCAAAAACATTGATAAAACTCCGCCAGAAACCCATCCGGTCCCGGAGCCTTGTTATGTTCCATCTGGAACACGGCGGTTCGAATTTCCTCCTTGGAGAACGGAGAGGTTAGGAATTCGTTTTCCGCAGTAGAAACTAGAGGGATGTCATGCATGATAGACTCATCCATCGTAAGAGTTGTATCAGCTGACGGTCCAAAAAGTTTTTTGTAATACTTAGTAATACAATCTCTGAGTGGTGCCTCCCCTCGATATGACCCTCCTCTTGATCTAGAGCGAAGATACGTTTCTTTCTATGTGTGCCGTTGGCCAGTGTTTGAAAGTATTTCGTATTATCATCTCCCAGGACGAAGGAGTCTGCCTTACAACATTGGTACCATTTTATTTCCTCCTCACGTAATAGGCGAGCTAGCTGAGCATTGAGCTGACTTTTCTGCTCAATCTCTACGTCAAAAAGAGACCTCACCTCCACTATTTTATCCAGAGTCTCAATTAAGGTCGACAGCCGCAACTTCTCTTTCTTTTAAATGCCAGTGGTGTGCTTGGCCCATCCACGAAGGAAGCGACGCAAAGCGCGTATGCGATTATTCCATCGTTGGATTGGCGTGTTGCCACGAGGTGGACGCGCCCACACTTTCTTAACCAGATCATGAAAACCCTCTCGAGTGAGCCAACCCAGTTCAAATTTAAACGGATGTTGATTAGCCCTTGGAGCTCCCTGGCCAAAATCGGTTAGCAATGGAGCGTGATCCGATAAGGCCTCAATTCTTTCTAGCGCTCGTACCGAGGCTAAGGGATATTTATATTCCCAGTCGGTTGTAACTAGAACCCGGTCAAGTTTTTCAAAGGTTGGATTTGCACGGTTATTGGGCCGGGTATACCGACGACCAGACATTGTGAGTTCCCTCAAATCAAGGATATCAATAACCGCATTGAAAAGAAACGGCCATCTAGAATCAAACCGATCATTGTTTTTTTCCTGCTGATATCTCAGAATATTGAAATCCCCCAGTTAACATGGGATGTGGATTTTCTCGGCAGGTGTTGACCAGTTCTTTAAGAAAAGCTAACTTGAACTCCTCCTAAGCAGCGCCATATAAGGCCACCAAGCTCCACAAGAAATTGTCAGACTTATTACATAGGTGGAATTTGATATGATATTTCCCCTTTGACGTGGACAAAAGTTTCAAATAAGTGGAGTGAATGCCTAGCAATATACCCCCTGACCTCCCAGACGGTGGTAGAATGTGCCATTCATAATCGTAACCAGATGAAAAGTGGTCAAGATCACGTGTTGGAAAGTCCCTTTTGCCACACTCAGTGATGGCCACAAAATCTAAAGCATGGTCCTTTACACAATTGGCAATGTGTTTATGTTTAGTCAAGTCATCAAAACATCTGCTATTTCAAAACATTCCTTTCATGATGAACCAATTTTTTGTTTAGAGACCTTTGCTTTTTTTAGTTGGGCGTCCCTTTTTATTTGCTGAATTGGACTTGTTCTTTCGTACCGATGCGACAAGCTCACATAGCAAAGTGTCACACACAGTATCATCCAAGTCAACCTCAGTTGTAAATACAAATGTGATATGCCCTAAATAAAAAGTACAAATGTGATATGTTTAATTGCATCCGGTTAGCACATACACTAGTTAGCTGTACATATTCTTCAATTCTGAGATACTAGCTAACAAACACCTAAAATTTATGATATCTTTAGTCAGAACTTCAACTTTTCATTGCAAGCAATACTTGCAATAAATTGATTGATCCAATCCAAACAAAGGCCACTAACTTCTGGTACAGTCTCCATGCAGAAAGGAACTTCATAAATGTTGTAACATTATATAGGTTGCTGCCAAACCAGGTTATGTGTGCAACGATCACACAAGAGAGCAGCATAATGGTTTATGAAAGTGCAGTTGCTGATGACAATGACAATCAGGTGAGCAACATATATCTGAGAACATCAGCGGGACAAAATATGCGTGCAGGACAACTCAGTTTGGGGATATCTCAAAAATATGTATTGAGGTTTAGCATAATAGCAGAGTTAAACCGAATAATGTTGTAGGAGCAATATTCTCCAACGAGATGACAAAAGTTGCTGATCTGCACTACAGATAGATAAAGCAACGCATAATTAAGAATTATACAGAACGCTGCATAATTAAGAAAGGATCACAGGAAACAATCTTTCATGAGCGGTTTCAAGGCATCTCCAGGTAGTCCCCCGGAAGTTCGTAGCTGCAGACTGGGCACAGACGGTTAACACTGAGCACCCTGAAGATACAGCGCTGATGGAAAGAGTGGGCGCATGGCATCGCCCTCAGCTTGTCCCCCCTCCTCGAAATCATCATGGCAAACATGGCAGTAGGTCTCCCTCGTATCACCCACCCTTGGAGTGGCCAGGAGCGCGATTGCGCTGGTCGCTGCGGGGACAAGTTCGCGCATCTCGCGCTCGAGCGCCTCAAGCTCCAAAAGTCCAGCAAGTCCAGCCTCATACTCCTCCATCATTTTTCTGCGCCCGTTCTCCAGATCATCGCAAGATCCAGACTTGAGGCCTGTGCGCGGAGGCTCCATTTGATTTGCTGGAGTGGAGGTGGGAACGAACAAAGCTAGCAGCGATCTGCAGACGAGTCGATTGGGGATGGATGAGGATAGAGAGAAACGGGGATATATATACATACAGGCGGGGGAGATCCGGCGACGAGTTCCTTACCTTAATCGTTGAAAGGCCGCTCCGGAATCGAATTCGACCACGAATCGAAGGAAAAGGGGAGATCTACTCGGAGTTGGTACCACCGGCGGAGACGCCCGGGTGGGGATTCGCCGCCCTTTTCGTCTAGGTTAGATATCACTGTTAAAAGTACATTCTGTGTCTATACAAGGCCACTAATAATAATAAAGGCAAAAATAAAAAAAAGGCACAAATAACAGGCAGTTCCGTCTTTTTCTCTCAAGCAGATGACTAAAAGCCCTAGCCGCCCCCATGAGAGTCTCTCTTCCTCGTTCCTCTGGCGGCTCCCCTCCGCCGGCGACCTCGGTCGTCATGTGTGGATTGTGTAGCATTAGGTTAGACCCTAGTAGGTTAGGTTTTTTTGGCTGTTCATCGTCTTTGTTTCGGCAGCAGCAATGGCGACGCTGATTAAAAAGGATTTAGATATGTCCCCAATGAGGCAATCGGTCCTATAGTTGGGGACGGATTTGGAAATCAGTTTGTTCAAGTAAGGATGGTGTGGCGGCGGCGGCATCCTCCTGATGGACATGTGTCCTCGGGCTCCGCCGTTGCGATGGTGTTTGCTCCAACGTTGTGCGAAACTTGGAAAGTAGTTTAGGAGCGGATGTACATTGTGGTCTGCATTGACGACATCTGGAAGACGGAACGTGTGCTGGGTTCCTGGTTGATGGATGATAGGTATGGTTTCCTCCTTCGGCGTCGTAGTCGTGCTGGGGTGCCAGATCTAGAGTTTGATGGCGTGTCCGGGGCGTTGCTCCGATCTGATTCGTTCAACGGCGATGACTTTGCTTTTGGTGAGCCACCTTAGAGGTCCGCAAAGCTGCATATCAGCGATGGAGCCGCGTAGAGCTCGGGTGAAGAGGTGATTTGTTTTTTTTTTCCTTCAATGGCTGTTGTGGTGGTGCCAGAGGCAGGTGACGGGCGTTGGTGTAAAACTGAGACGTCCTGCTGTTTTTTTAGTTTTGTCATGTCGGTCATTACATTAGTTGTACTTTGATTTTTATGATATCAATGAGACACGTATTACCATGCAAAAAAATCAAGGTAAAAATTAATGACGTTTTTTCGTACTATCAACTTGTTTAACACTTGCATGCATGTAGTCATAATAATACTATGCTACTTCTTTCCCATTCTCTCCTTACATGCATGCAAGTGTATTAATGATTTCGGTTAATGGAAAAAAATTAACTTGCCAAGCAGTCATTAAATTTTACCTTGCTACCTGTAATATAAGTTTATGGCTTTGTATAAGGAATGGAGAAAGTATTTAACCAGTTTTAACTAGCCTCCAACGCCGATGTCTCACGATCCCTGGAGTCTTTGTGCGCCTGAAGACTCCTAGAGTTTCATCGAACCCTTTGCAACCATCAACTTCGCTAGAGCAAGCTTGTCGAAGAGAAGCCCCAATTCACCTTCGTTGGAGCCCTTCGGCCAACCTCGCCGTTGGCGAGTTCGTCCACTCCATGGATCCTCGCGAGTACCCACGGCGTTGCCTCGACCTGATCTTCCCCATGTGCCAAGCTCGTCGAGAGGTGCAGCCGTTCGTCAGCAAATCGACGCCAGTGAGGCTCCTCTGTTCTGCCGCGGGTGAGGAGGACGCGGCGACTGGTCAAAGCTGATCAGTGGGCCCGTGGGTCCCGCTGTCAGTGACCCCCACATCACCACACACTGACTTAAGTGGAAGTGTATTCCACAAAGTACGTGTTCCCTTCTGGTTAGCGTATTTCCTTCAAACTTTTTTATTTTATAAAC